>NC_059390.1:24395000-24647500 GCF_019703515.2 Myxocyprinus asiaticus | reverse complement strand
TTTAAATAAATGAGGGATGAGGTAATTGGGGGGGTAATTAATATTATGCAAAAAATTCTCTCAATTAAACTTCATTTGTATTGTACCCGGAATATTCCTGGATAAAGGACAACATGATGGCATCAATGATTTTTCAGTTCATGAGAAGTTTTGGCAACACTTTATTTATTTTTTTGCCACACACACACACACACACACACACACAAAAAAACACCTAATGTCTTCAAAGTTCAGTTCACTGGAAGTACAACTTTTTGACCGTATGAGTTGACATTCAAGATCCATTCATGCCATGGTACTACTCCAGTTAACTAGCACACATACATCTCCGAGATGTCTGTTTTAGACCTTTTCATCTGGAAAGCAACGCAATCTAATTAACATCTGCTAAACATCTTAAAAAGATCAGGTTTACAAACTTTCTAAATCATAAAGGTCTCAAAGACGTCTTCTGAATGTCTTATAAACATCCGAGACATACCTATTGTCAAACTTCATCAATAGACGTATTGCAGATGAGCAAACAATGGAAAAAATAAGTCTTCCAGATGTAAACACACATCAAATACACGTCTGGGTGATGTCTGTAATAATATACTACTAATAATATACTATTATTTTCTCCACTGCAAGGTGTCCACCCCACAAAAGGCACTACAGTACACTGTAAAAAATGTCTGTAATTTTAACGGTAAAAGTCTGTAAAAATGCTACAGAAATAAAACATTGATTAATGAATATTAACTGTAAAATGTACAGTAAAAATGTTTTAATATGCTTTAAAAGACAATACACATTTTATTGTAAAAATTGCATTTTTTAGGTGTAAAAAGTATAATTTTTACCATAATGTAAACAATTTACATTATGTTTAACAAGAGGGTACATGTACTTTTTACAGTAAATTATTGTTAAAATTTTATATATTTTAATTTCACATGTGTTACCCTGATGGTGTTTAGTGTTTGTGTGAGTGACACTGAGCACTGTCTCT
Source organism: Myxocyprinus asiaticus (assembly GCF_019703515.2). Taxonomy (NCBI): domain Eukaryota; kingdom Metazoa; phylum Chordata; class Actinopteri; order Cypriniformes; family Catostomidae; genus Myxocyprinus; species Myxocyprinus asiaticus. The sequence continues at coordinate 24,646,506 of NC_059390.1, read as the reverse complement.
ACATGTTTATTGGTCATTGCTCCAGGAAGAGCCACTATTGATGAACTTCATGTCATCATGTGCCCTTCTGTAATTTTCACGGTGCTTAACAATATCTTATAAAGTAAAAAGCTGATTTTTCCAGTTTCAGAAGTTTAATATCACGTTTATGATGGTTTTTTTTTACTGTGAATTGAACAGGATTGTTTTTTTACAGTGCCAGTGTGGTCATGTAAATTACAACAATTTTAAACTGTAAAATGTACAGGTTGTTCTTTAAAGTTTTTTACATTTGTACTGTATTTTTTTACATAATTATTCTGGCAACCACAGCTGCCAGTTTTTTTGTTTTTGTTGTTTTTTTTTAAACAACAGGATTTTTTTTTACAGTGTACACTACAGTAGATAACTCTTTTTTCTTAAAAGTCATCACTCTGTCTAGAATTACAATTGGAGGCCACCAATGCTCGTTTTCACGCTCACATTGTGACATCCTCAATGAAATGACGTCACAATGGACTAAATGTAAATTGCATTATTCAATCCCAAAGAACAGAACAAGCGGCTGTCACCCGATCTCTGCGACCCGATGGGTAAACTATCTGATTACCCTGTGACATATCTCATAACATCACTCACACTCCACATCAATGAGTTTGTATGTGTTAGCAATGATGTTTTAAATATGGATTACCAGTCCTTTACATGTTGCGTAAGCACCGGTCAGGCTTTATCGTATGATGTTTCGGCCTTGCTCTTGAGCAATTACATTTTCCCTCAGTGAAATGCAACCTTTATCATCGCACCTATTATCAAGCTTTGTCTAGGCGAACACGCACATAACACTTGCGCAATCGATCATTTGATACGCGTTAATTCCATTTATGGCCGTGCTGTGGATACATTATATTTTCTCCATGTTGCACACCAGATCTATTAAATATATCTTAAATAGACCTATACTATCTGCACGTGATAGTCTAAAAAAGGCTAGCCGACCAAGACCTGCACAGATATAAAGGTCAGACAGAGAATTAACGGGAATAATAATAATAATAATAATAATAATAATAAATCTATAATTTCATCACATCATCAAACGCTTGACTTCATTTCACTTCAATTACTGCCATGAACTTACTGTGTATGAATCCGCAGATATCCACTAATATAAAAGCTAATCAAATAAATGTTCGTCTTTTTTCCCCTAAAATTAATAACTTTTCACATTCTAATGGATCAGAATCAGTTTGATATGAAAAAAACAAAAAAACAACAAAAAAAAAACGAGTAATTAATTATACTTTAATGCTCTCTCTGGAAGCTGTTAACATCTAGACAACGTTTCAGGAACGTTTCGATTAATTTGACTAATCAATATGCGATGGGCTAAACATTTTGGCCCTGTTAACCCACACTCATACACAGCGAATATTGAAATACAGGAAATATAGTTTGAGCATGTGTGTGTGTGTGTGTGTGTGTGTGTGTGTGTGTGTGTGTGCGTGTGTGCGTGTGTGTGTGTGTGTATGTGTGTGTGACCGCAGATACACTCCTGTACTTTACACACTCTAAAAGTATTGCAGCGGAAAAAAACTTCACCGACGTCGCTAAACGACAACGATAAATTTAATTCATTAAAGCACGTCCAGGTGCAGCGAAAGAAACGAAAACCGGACGCGTAACCAGCGCGGTTTTATTTTTTCCTTCTTCAAAGATTTTGCATGGCAGTTTTAACACACCTTACCCCGCCATGTTGAGAGCGGGTTTGACACGTGAAGATCGGGGATTTGCGATTATTCTCAGCGCACCTGAATCGCGTTCACCGACCAGTGCGCGACGATCAACAACAATTATAGAAACACCGTCCGACGATGTGAAATTAAGTGTTGGTATTTATAAACATTTCGTCCTTTGAAATCGAAAGGAGGTCAAATGGCAGTTCAAAATAAAGTCAGTCGCTTTGAGGAAGAACACGAAACGAAAATATCGCTTGTTACATAAACGCTATTTTTCCGCGACATTTCCAGCGCGCGAAAATATATTTTATCAGCAGAATCGAAAGTGCCATCGCTCGACAATCGCGTTATTTATAAAGAAGGTGGATGCATTTGTCAGACCATTTTTTTTAAACTCCTCCTCGGAGGTTTGTGTATATTTCCGACTGTTACAAACAACCACCAAATGTTTTTATTAAGGAAAAAGCGTCCATATGCGGAAATTCGCTTGGCAAAGCGCGAGCCCTTGTAGAGCACGATCGTTATTACTGAATGAAGTTCAAGCAGGGAATGTAGTTTTTACCTTATGCGAGTTTTTTTCCGTCTATCTGAATTGAGTGATCCGGTGTTCTGGCTGAAGCAGGAACGGTGCGTGTATGCGTGTGTGTCAGCTGAATACTCAAGTCCAATATGGCATCATCCCGCGTCTGCGCATGTCTCAACATCTATATTATTTTCAAACCGACTCCTTCATTGACCTTTACAGTTGCAAAATTTGTTCAGCCCATTATAAATAGAAATGGGCCCGAGCCTCCGCCTCCCTGGTGTGGGGAAACTCACTGGCTTTGTCTCAAAACGTAGTGAGCTGCCTAAATGGACAGCATCTCGGGGCGTTCATGGGCGCGTGCAGCAGTTTCGGGCGTCATATTGAGGCGTGCAGCGTTTTTGGGCGTCTTGGACACTTCGATGTTGTTTCGACACGAGTCCAAGATGCTGACGAAATGCTGTTTTTGTAGGTGGCTCACTATGTTTTGAGACACAGACAGGGTAAACAACAGTGGAGTGCTGTTGCAATCTCACTTGTTTTTTATCTTGATCATCAGTTTGATTATTTCTTCACACTTACACAGTAATAATCTAACAGTTTACATTTGGACTGTGTTTTTTCTTCTGTATTTATTTACTAAATGCATAGTTGCATTTTTTTCTCCATGTTATATTGAAAAAAAAAACAGCTAATAAATAAACAATATCCTGTTGTTTCTCTTGTGTCATTTAACTTTTCCTATGCGCTTCTGCTCTCTCTCTCTCTCTCTCTCTCTCTTTTTATTTATTTATTTATTTATTTATTTATTTATTTTGTTGCCTTTCTTCAAAACCTGCTCGTGATTCTTGCTAGGTAAACAGGGACAAAGTAAATATACAGAATATCTCACAAATGCATTTAAAGTATAATGTAGACAAATAGAGATGGAGTTGCTGAAGAAAAAGTTTAAAGATCTAAACAATAAAATTAGCCTCAATACTGTTTAGAAATTACAGTAATAGTCAATTGCTTTCATCTCGTTCTCGACATAACGTTGCCATCCAGTGGTAACGATATTTATAACTGCACTGAGTTAAGTCGACATTTTTAGTTAAATGTGAGGTTGGCTACTCTTGAGCAAAAAAAAAAATTTCACAAATATTTTTTTACAAAAATTTGGACACCATAATGAGGCATGCAGGACTGGGGGAGAGGGAGGCAGTTAGTTTATCAGGCAGCTTAATCAACACTTTAAAGCACAAGTGCATGCACTCTCTCTCTCTCTCTCTCAGCAAAAAATAATGAAATAAATAAATAAATAAATAATGACCTCGTCTAATAAGCACTTGCTTTCTCTTAGTGATGTTACTGTAACAGATGGTTCGTGCCTTGAGCTTAATCTACAGGAGGAGACTGTAACAAGCACGTCCAGGGACAGATTACCACTGCTGGAGCAGCGACCTTGTGGGTGGAGATAGACAATGTGGGTCAATACTTTACCCTCCCCACTCTGTGTTATAATACTGCAAGTGTTGCCCAGGCAAATTTGCTCTGGAACTAGTATTTTATTAACATGCTTTGTTCAACTGATTAACCGGAAAGAGAAAAGTATGTGCATATAATGTTCCACAACGTTAACACAGCAAACTGTCTGCACAAATCAGATGCCACAGAACAAATAAACTGGTAACTAGACTACTGACTGTGTACTAAACACAGAGTTATTATAAACTACAGATCTAAAATTGGATCAGGGTGTTTAATTTACTTTACAGACATTCTAAGAAGTTTTGTCTTGTGAAAATCAATAGTGCATTTTGCATTTTTCATGTCTAGTCTAACAAACTGCACTGCATCATGTATTTTAAGTAAATTCAACTTATGGTAATTTTATGTCAGCATAACTAGAGAACTTTTGTTAGATACACATTATACAAATGTATCAGTTCATTCAACTTTATTAAAAAGTTATGTCACACAAATAAAATCTGACTAAAAAGTAATTAGTTACTGTAATTTAATTACTTTCAAGTAAAAAAGAAGTAGTGAAACACATTACATTTTAAAATCTTGTAATCAGATTCCACTTACTGACTTACAATTTAGGTAATTCTACATGCATTACTGGGTTACACATATTTTAGAGGTATAAGTAATTTGTAGTGGATTACATTTTTGGGTAATTTACCAAACGCTAGTGCTAACTATTTACATTTACAATATTTTACAGTAGCATTTATTTGTTCAATTAAATTTATGCCCCCTTTAGAAATTTCAAAAGCCCCTTATTTATTTTATCCTGGCACGACTCTGATTATAGTGGTTTTGAACAAATCTTTTGAGTGAACGAATCGTTCTTGTTCACTTCCATTGTTTGGGTGGTGAACAACTCTGTATTTTTAACAAATCAGTTGAATCAATGATTGAACAACTCATTCAAAACATAAAAGATGTTCATTTGTTGCCACCTTCTGGTGTAAATATACAATCTTCAGAAATGGTCACTAAATCAGTGAATGAATCAAAATGAACAATGAATCAAAATTAGGCTCTTTGCCCCCTCACTTCAAACACTGTATCCCAATTTTTCAGTTGATCGATTTCACGTTAGTCTATTTTGTAGCAAGGTACAGTAGATACATTTGATTTATTTTGAGCATTTGTTTGGTATAGTTTTTGGGTTTGCATGTCTACAAAAGCTGACGGCGACCATAGAACAAACACTCCTTTTAGCAACGTTATATAGTGACAAATGTGAGCCCCCTCAGAAATTCCAAATTCATCCTGGCACCAACTCTGATTATAGTCTTGATTTCAGCCTTAACATCAATCTCAGCCAAACGCTTTGTGTAGTTTCTGATCAGACCTGCAGCCCATTGCTCTTTACAAAACTGTTTCATTTCTCTGAAGTCACTGTTACTCTGGCATTCTACCATGAGGATTTTGTTCTGTTCAGGGCACTCAGTTGTACTTTCATGTTCTGGTTCATTTTCACGTTCATGACCCAATGTCTTTAGAGTAATACATCAGTGACGCTGAGACAATAAACCAGTCCCACCCCATTACACTCCCTTCACTACACGTCACGGTTGGGTTGAGTTTTTTGTGTTGCTATGCTGTGTTTTGTTCTCTCCAACAAAACACTGGTTTTAGTCTCTGCTGCTTGCTTGAGATGGGCAGAAATGTTTTGTGAGAGCATTGATTTTCTATGAACTTTAACTTTAAGCTGATTAGTATCAGTGATTTGTGAATGGTTTACTTAAAAAAAATGGGTTTTATAAAGTGCAAGAGACACCAGCAGATCTTATCTTATATATTGTGTTGTTTGATAGTAGTTTCATCTCTGTTATCTCTGATATTTGCAAGGATATTCAGATAAGTGGTCAACAAATACTGTATGTTTTTTTAAATATTTTTTAATGTTTTTTTATTGCCGGTTCAAAAATCCTACATCCTACATTTGTGGTTACAGCCTTGCAGAGTACCAATAGTTAGTTATTGTTACTAACACTAAGTTAAGCCTAAGCTAACCCTATCCCACAATCACTCTTTCAAAACATGTTTTGTGTCTACCCTGTTTTATTTAACATTTTAGGGGGTTGAATGCTATGGGGTTGAAGGTTAGTGCAAAAATTGCTAGCAACAGCAAACCAGCAAATTTCACAGTCAATATTTTTGTACTTTTGGCCAAAAAAAAAAAGATAAAAACTGATCGCTATGTTTTCCCACAACAGAGTTGAACTATTGAGCTTGAGAAGGCCAATATAAGTGTAAACATAATTAAATATAAATACTAATAATTAATTTTTAACTGCATGGATCTTTTACAATACATAAAGACTGTAAAAGAAATCTATCTTTGTTTGAACCACTGGTCAAAATTATTTATGATTTCAAAATCATTATTTTAATGGTTCTATGACTTCTCAGATATATAGATATGTATCTTTAATAGGCCTATATGATATTTAAGCAATATCAAATGAGCAAAAGTGCTGTTGTACTGTCATCTTTATCATATATTTTATCATATATTGTATCATATCATATCATATAAAATATGTGATTCAGCTGTAGCAGCCGCACAGTTGCACAGTGTGCTATTGCGTTTATACAACAATTTAACAAACAAGTAAATAATATGAAATAACTTACGTTTCAGACAAAACTTAGCAAGCTAATTTGTGCATTTCTCCTCAGCCAGCAAAAATAGTTCCAAAAGAAGCCACAGCTCTCTTTGCATTGCACTAAAACTCTGGTTTTGAACTAGTAATATTTTGTTTGTTAACAAATCGTGTTTTTGAATAAATAGTTCACTTCCATTATTTCGGTGGTGAATGGGTCTGTTTTTAATGAATCACTTGAGTCAATAGTTGAATGACTCATTCATAACATTAACGAGACTCATTTGTCGCTACCTACTGGTGTATATATGCAATCTCCAGTAACAGCAACTGAACGAATCAGTGAATGATGTCAAAATGAAAGTGAAATAAAAAATGCCCTCCACTATTTGGAAAGCAATGGACACAGAGAAGCGGAGTGACACAAAAAGTAAAGCATCCCAGTCCTTTGGACAAATCAGTAGGCCTTACTCTTGAAATGCCGCTCATCCAATCATATTTGAGGACTGGAACTACACTAAAAACCCTAATAAGTTGACTCTACTCAATTGATTGAGTAAACTCTCCAAAACTTGAAGTTCACTTAACTTGGTGTTCATGTAGTATTAACTTAACCACGCGATTGCGCTGGAGAAACACTCACGCAACAACATCAATAACACTGGCGCGCACAGAAGGGACACTCGTGCAATCGCATATCTTAAGTCTATGGATTTTTAAGATAAATAAGCTAAATGAACATAGATATTTGAGTTATCATCCCAAAATTTGGCATTTCAAGTACTGTTTAATTAAGACAACTTGATCTTTCCACTAACGACAACATTTAGGGTTTACAAAGTAAGTGCTGTATAATTTAGACCACATCCACACTAATATGTTTTCAGTTTCCAATTGTCATAGTTTTCCAAAATATGGAATAGAGTAATGGAGAGGGTTTTCGAACCGCTCCATTTTCGTTAGAGGAACATGTCGCTGTAGTGTGGATAAAAGGCGTATAAATGTAACAAAATTCAAACGAAAACACAACATATTATGTCGATAAATGCAACAACAGGGCCGTATCTTAGCACATGGGGACCCTAAGCGAAATCCTACTTGCCCCCCGACTTTTTTCCACTCACGATTTGTAGGTGCGCTTCATGATGATGAAAACCCTTTGAGCATGCACATGCCTGTCACATTTGATACAAATCTCTCCTTGCAGTTACATTCTCCCTTCCCTCTCAGGCCACAAGGGGGCCCCCTATAACTGTCTTAACAGCTGCCTGAGGCTTACTCCCAGCTTTCAGTATATTTAAAAGTAAATAAATAAATAATTCTCTATAATGCATAAAAATGCAATGGTGATGTATGGGTCATGCAAACTGAGTCATATTGTGATGGAAAGCAAACATTTTACATTTAAACTGTATTATTTTAACTTGTGTTAGGCTACTTGTTATGTTTAAAGTAATGTTTAAAGTAAAGTTCAATACCCTGTTAATTATATCAGTAGTAAGTCATGAGGACACAAAAGGCACTGTTCCCTGTTAATTAAGTATGTCAAGTTATTGTAACACAATTACCAGAAATTCATACCATTCCAAACATGTTTTCTCACACGCACATGTGATGTGTTTTAGGGGACAAAGGGCTGCAGGAGAATTCAGCAGCAGGAGGTGACGTCAGCAAGCAGTTTTCCCCCATTGTTGATTCATTAACAAGAAAGAAAGAAAGCGAGACGGGAGAGAAATGCTTTATGTCACATCGCTCAACTTTAACGCGACTTCTCAGATATTGCGATTTATATGCGATCTCGGTTCATCATTCTGTTCTTCCTTCTTCTGATGGGTGAAGTTATACGGAAAACCTGTTAAGACGGGAATTCCACAGGATTTCTACTGCACTAAGGACCGCTCTTATTGTAAACATGTACATGTATGGTTTATTGAAGAGTCGCACTAATATGAGCGATATTATGAGATCGGAGTATCAGGGCTGTGTGGACGGGACTCTGATGGACGGATTCAGTGTTTTGATTCAGGGTCTGCTGGCTCTTCTCGCTTTCAGCACTTTAATGTGTAAGTTTCTTTAGCTTTTAATCGAAACCGCAAATTCAGCTGTGTTTCTATGTGTTTTGCATTGTTTCTGATCCGGATGTTTAATGAATGTGAAGCAGCACGTGGCTTGGGTTTGTTTGTTTACAGTCATCATACTGTACCCAGATTGCACACGTACCTGTGATGCTTGTTTTAGATCTTTTCATCTGGAAAGCGTCGTAATCTAATTAACATCTGCTAAACATCTTGAAAAGATCAGATTTACAAACATTCTAAATTATAAACATCTTAAAGACATCTGCTGAATGTCTTATAAACATCCGAGACATGCCTATTGACATACGTCTTACAGACATATTGCAGATGTGAAATCAACCTTGAAAAACAAGTCTTCCAGATGTAAACACACATCAAATAGACGTCTGGGTGATGCACGTGTGCTGTCAGGGATGTGACTATGTGTTGTTACACTTATAGCACACGTACTTCACCCAGACGTCTATTTGATGTGTTTACATCTGGAAGATGTATTTTTTTTACGTTGCTTGTTCATCTGCAATTCGTCTATAAGACGTGTCCTGTCTTTGAGACGTTTATGATTTAGAATGTTTGTAAATCTGATCTTTTTAAGATGTTTAGCAGATGTTAATTAGATTGTGATGTGTTCCAAATGAAAAGATCTAAAACAGACATCTCTGAGATGTACATGTGCTATCTGGGTACAGCTGTTTCTCCTTGACCCACACTTTAAAATGACTTTGGTTGCTGTTACCTAATGTAGTCAGGTTCATTCAGTCATAGAATTTTTTTTAATCCAATTAATTTAGATGTTACCAGATGACACTTTTTTTTTTCTTGGCAAAAAATGTATTTACATGAAAATGGTTGTCATAGTTTCCATGTATCTGTGCCATCTGCTGTTTCCTCTTCCTGCTGTTTTTTTATTACAATTCTAGGTCAATTATTTTATCTTAAGGCAATAAGGAAACAAAGTGACTTTGTAGTCGTGTTATCCATCATTCAATCTCAATGACCTTAATAGACAAGGATTTTACACTCAGGAATAGCATACACCAAACTATAGGCTACATAACCTTGGGTTGTATGAAACATATTTTTTGTCACTCAAATATTTTTACACCATGTTATTCTGCACATACAAGCATTATTTCTATTTCAAATGAGGAACATTACATTTCTATTCGTAGTCTGCTGTGTTAGGATGAGGGTGACCAGTATCAGATGTGACTGTTGTCAACCATTAACTGTCAACTGTATTTGGGTTGTTGACATGAAATTTCAAGCAGTGTCAGACATGCTATATTTAATTAACTATTACTTAATTATTAACTAAATATTTTTTTCAAATTTATTTTAATAATTACTATAAATTAGTTTTTACGTGTAGAGAATACATTAATTTGACACTGCAGAACTATTTAATTAAACTGCAAATAAGCAAAATGTGTTAAAAAAACAAAAAAACAAAAACAAAACATATATATAAAAAATCATGTCCATGTTTATTTGTCAACTACCCATTTGTTAATTGTCAACGTCAGTTAAACTTTGTCACTAAATTCTGCATTTGAAACCAATATGAACTTTTAAATGAACTTTTAAGAAAAATTTAATAACTGCTTTTTAGAAGAAGAATGAACCATCTGGATTAGATTAAACTTTAATGAATTTGATGTGTAAGTTTTTGTGTTTGTTAGGTTCAAAATACTTGTCTTGTTCTCATTTTGTTTATTCATTTGTGAAGCATCTTTCACCTTACCTTGAGCAGGTATGTTGTACCTGCTTAATCTTTAGAAAAGGTCCTTTTATCATGCAAATTTTGCTTTCCTACAGAAAGCCTATTCTCATAAGAGACAGCTTTGTTTAGAGATGAGATTCCTCAGCTGGTTGATCACTTTATCACATGACAGTGCAACGTCCCTGCAGCTCATGTGATGTTCAGACCCCAAACTCAAATTATACTTTGTTTCCAGCTGGGGTCCCAGTCATGTGATCTGCCATTCAACCTTAAGGTCTGATTTAGATCTGCTTTAGCAAGGTACCACTATAGAGGAAGTAAAAATTCAGCTCATTTTTTTCCATATGGAAAATAATGAAGATACTGAAGATATAAACTTATAAACCTTTAAAGACGAACCTGCTGTGAGCTCTGAGGTTGTTTATCGATGGTGTATGCTTCCTTTGAAGCCATCAGTCCACGTCATTTCAACTTTATTGTTTAAAATTGTATTTAATAAAGGAAATTGTTCTGAATATTACTACCCATGATCCCACAAGAATGATCTCACAGTAGATTGACTTTTTGTTAAGCTGAAATTGGTCTGTACTTACCGAAATTCGAAACACTGCCCCCAGTGGCCAAAGTGATGTGTTGTTGCACATATGGGCACGTGTGAACTCCATTTTCTATGTGAAATGTCCACAGAGGGGCGCCAAAAGCGAGTTATGAAGCGAGTTGTTTTCAGCGGAGCTATGCAGTGACCGCCCACTCCCATGACTCACTGTGAATGACGCAAGCGAGTCGCACTCCTTACGCTCTCAAATAGCTATATTTGTATGTATCTGAATATTTTGCAGTAAACATAAAACATATGGTCTCTATACTTATAATCAACAACTTTAAATCAAAAATTTCTTATCCTTTCCATTGTTTTTAATTTGATTGCTTCATTCACAATGCTTCATGAGATTGTAGTTTACACCCTGGTAAAAAATCATGTACCTTTGTTTTTATCTATTTATTTTATTAGATTTTCAAATACTTTTTTTTTGCTTGAAATCAAAGGAACTCAAAATCCTTAGAAAATTCCTTAGAATTTTTCAAAATCCCTAAACCTATTTTTCCATACAAAACTACCACTCACCAATCTAAAACTCTAGTGTTCTGTTTCAGTCAGTCAGTGTGTTTTAAGATCATGCACTGAATGACCACCCAAAACATGGTAAATGACTTCTGACCTTTCCAGAGTTACATATTACCCTGGATCTGTGCTGTTCCTGTTGATCATTAAACATTCTGCTGTGCATGGACAAAAATACCCTAATCATTTGTTAATATCTGATCATTGATATTATTTTCCTGTGAATACAGAAGGGTTTGTTTACAATTTCATTAGAATTACACAGACTCTTATATACAGATGGGAAAGTTTGACATTTGTACTTTATAGACACTTTCCGGCATCTGCGTATGCCTGTGTTTTTACAGTATATACTTCCTCTGTTATTCTGGGCACTGTCTTGTTTTTGGCAGCTTTATGCTGACGTCATCAGTGTTTGTTTGCGCACACATTCAGTAATCATTCTGCTTCTGTTTGGCTGTTGATTACAAACTTACTGTTTGCATATTTGAGAACACATCCTTCGGATTATGTCTTCAGTTTGAGAGAGAGTTTCAGTTTCAGAGTGAACACAATAAAGTTCCTGCTGAATAATTCTTTCTCTTGAGTGCACTTTTCTTGACGTGTTTGTGTAGGTTAATCATAATTTCATTGAATTTATAACCTTGTTGTTGTTTGTTTTTCTGTAAAAATTATTTTATTCAGTCATGCATGTACAAAATACATTTTGTCTTCATTATGAACAGTGTATATTTTTAGTTTGATAATTTAACACCTAACAAACTTGTTTTTGTGTATTGTTTTGCATGAAAATGTGCTTGTGAAATCTCTCTTGATAGTTGTAATGCCGTATTACAGTGCCTTAAGTGTCTAAATAACTTTTAGTGCCACTCTGTACGTTATTTTTCTATTTGTTATTTTTACAGTATATATCCAGTATATAGATAGATAGAACTAGATAAATAGGTAGATTTATACAGTTAAGAAATATTTTTATTTAAAATATTTACATTTTACAAATGCAAATAATATATATTTATATATATATATATATATATATATGTGTATATATATATATATATATATATATATATATATATATATATATATATATATATATATATATAGTGTGTATATATATATATATATATATATATATATATATATATATATATGTAATAAAAAATATATGTAAAAAAAAAAAATATATATATATATATATATATATATATATATATATATATATATATATATATATATATATATATATATACACAGCTGAAGTCAGAAGTTTACATACACCTTAGCCAAATACATTTAAACTCAAACTTTTCACAATTCCTGACGTTTAATCGTAGAAAACATTCCCTGTCTTAGGTCAGTTAGTATCACTACTTTATTTTTAAGAATGTGAAATGTCAGAATAATAGTAGAGAGAATGATTTATTTCAGCTTTTATTTCTTTCATCACATTCCCAGTGGATCAGAAGTTTACATACACTTTGTTAGTATTTGGTAGCATTGCCTTTAAATTGTTTAACTTGGGTCAAATGTTTTGGGTAGCCTTCCACAAGCTTCTCACAATAAGTTGCTGGAATTTTGGCCCATTCATCCGGACAGAACTGGTGTAACTGAGTCAGGTTTGTAGGCCTCCTTGCTCACACATGCTTTTTCAGTTCTGCCCACAAATTTTCTATCAGATTGAGGTCAGGGCTTTGTGATAGCCACTCCAATACCTTGACTTGTTGTCCTTAAGCCATTTTGCCACAACTCTGGAGGAATGCTTGGGATCATTATCCATTTGGAAGACCCTTTAGCGACTGAGCTTTAACTTCCTGGCTGATGTCTTGAGATTTTGCTTCAATATATCCACATAATTTTCCTTCCTCATGATGCCATCTATTTTGTGAAGTGCACCAGTCCCTCCTGCAGCAAATCACTCTCACAACATGATGCCGCCGCCCCCATGCTTCATGGTTTGGATGGTGTTCTTCGGCTTGCAAGCCTCACCCTTATTCCTCCAAACATAACGATGGTCATTATGGCCAAACAGTTAAATTTTTTTTTCATCAGACCAGAGGACATTTCTCCAAAAAGTAAGATCTTTGTCCCCATGTGCACTTGTAAACTGTAGTCTGGCTTTTTTATGGCAGTTTTGGAGCATTGGCTTCTTCCTTGCTGAGCAGCCTTTCAGATTGTCAATATATGACTCGTTTTACTGTGGATATAGATACTTGTCTACCTGTTTCCTCCAGCATCTTCACAAGGTTCTTTGCTGTTGTTCTGGGATTGATTTTCACTTTTCACACCAAACTACATTCATCTCTAGAAGACAGAATGCATCTCCTTCCTGAGTGGTATGATGGCTGCCTGGTCTCATGGTGTTCATACTTGCGTACTATTGTTTGTACAGATGAACGTGGTACCTTCAGGCATTTGGAAATTGCTCCCAATGATGAACCAGACTTATGGAGGTCCAAAATTTTTTTTCTGAGGTCTTGGCTGATTTCTTTAGATTTTCCCATGATGTCAGGTAAAGAGGCACTGAGTTTGAAGGTAGGCCTTAAAATACATCCACAGGTACACCTGCAATTCAGTACACCTCCTATAAGAAGCTAATTGGTTAATTGTCTAAAGGTTTGACATAATTTTCAGGAATTTTCCAAGCTGCTTAAAGGCACAGTTAACTTAGTGTATGTAAACTTCTGACTCACTGGAATTGTGATATAGTCACTGTGATAAAATGAAACAATCTGTCTGTAACAACTGTTGGAAAAATTACTCATGTTATGCACAAAGTAAATGTCCTAAACAACTTGCCAAAACTATAGTTTGCTAATATTAAATCTGTGGAGTGGTTAAAAAAATTAGTTTAAATTACTTCAACCTAAGTGTATGTAAACTTCTGACTTCAACTGTATATATATATATATGTGTGTGTGTGTGTGTGTGTGTGTGTGTGTGTTTATTGTAATTGTCAAACTGCGATGTTGCTTGGAAATGGCACCCAAGGCTTTCACCCACTGTTGCATTTGTGCATATGGTTGAGTGACAATAAAGGGATTTGATTTGATTTGAGATATGTATATATATATATATATACAGTACTGTACAAATGTCTGAGGTGCATTATATTTTTAGTCTTAAAATTATTTTAATATAGTGTATCAGTAGGAAATATACATTTTAGATTTCATCATTCCCTTTGCCAATAGAAGTGAATAGAAAAAGAACAAGGAGCCCTACAACAGATGGTATGACCCCAACAGAGCCCGGATCTCAACATCATAGAGTCAGTCTGGGATTGAAGAACTGTGGCGAATTCTCTAAGAAGCTTAGGACATCCTATCTGCCAACATCCAAGAAAAACTGTGTCCGTGTGTACTTAGGAGAACTGGTGCTGTTTTGAAGGCAAATGTGGTCACAATAAATATTGATTTAGCTTTTTTGTTTTGTTTTGTTTTGTTTACTGGATATTGTATGATGTTAATTGATAAATGAAAACTGTTTATGACATTATTTTTGAAGACATCCTCACTATGTAACATTTTTCACAAGTGCCTAAAACTTTTGCACAGTACTGTATGTATGTATATATATATATATATATATATATATATATATATATATATATATATATATATATATATAAATATATGTGTGTATGTAAAGAGTGGAAAACAACCTGCAAATTTTGACAGGTTTTATTTATTTTATTTTTTGCTTTTGTGCTTTTCAACTGACCCTTTTCATTATTATCATGATTTATTGATATGTTTGTGTGATGTAACAAAATTCCATCAATTAAATTGAGTAATCTTTATTAAAATAAAATAATACAAAGTTTTATTTAATTTTGTTAGACTTTAAAAATATTGTATATATATATTAGTGTAATAAGTGTTATTATGACACTTTTTTTGAATGCCAGCCAATATTGTACTATAAGTGATACATGTGTATATGTGTGTCTTGACAGTGAAGAGGTATCGTGAGCCTGTCGGAATCAGAAGACCTTGGAGAATCTGGTACTTTAGTAAATGTTAGAAAAGTATGAAGGATAAGCAGAATAAGAGCATTAAAAGAGAAAAATAAATCTTTCTTTCTGTCTGCAGGTTCTTTGATACATCTAAGCAGGCCATTGGTTCTCTCTTCATGCATTTTGCCAATGTATTCCTCTCCACGCTCACCAATGAAGACCCTTGCTCTCTGTGAGTCAACCATCAACTGTTTGTCAAGTTTATAGCTTTATCCTGACATAAAAATAACTAACTGATTCTCATCTTTCTCAGGTATCTGTTGAACTTCCTGTTGGATGCCACACTGGGAATGCTGGTGATCTGGGTGGGGGTGAAGGTTGTTTCTAAGATAGTGGAGTACAAACAAGTAACACTGCTGATGTTTGGAGAATACGGTGAGTAAAATGGATAAGGAAATGATACCAAGGGCTTGAGTAACAGGGGAAATTATCTTTTTGGAATGAAAACTTTGCTTTGTGTGTGTGTGTGTTTGTGTAATTTATTTTCCACTAATTCATTTTCCTCTAGTTTTAGTTTATTTTTAACAAATATTTTAGTACTAGAGCTTACGATTTAACATGTTAATATAGTGCGATTAATGAAAAAAAAAGTGTTAAAAAGTAAATTGCGTATCAAAAGTATGTATTTTCCTAACGTCAGAACAATTCAAGCTTTACACAAATGTAACTTTGTGTTTTTACAAGCGGTGACAGAAGGGGGCAGTCAGTGCGCTTCAACAGACCTCACAGGCAGCACAGCCACATGACATCCGGTCACACAGGATGTGTTCTTGATAGATGGACAAAGCACAACACAATGCAAGGGTCACAAGATACGATTTACAATGTTTGAACTACTTTTAATTTGACAGAGCATCCTACAAAAATGCCTTTATGATGCTAAAACTAGTGAGATACTTCAGAAGCGTCAACTTAAACAAATGTACATAGACCGACAATTAAAAATAGTGCAGGAACAAGAACTCATTGACGAACTCAGTTGTAAATTGGAGCATTTCGACTGTTGACCAGTGATATAAAGGTTACTGTATGCATATCTCTCTCTCTCTCTCTCTCTCTCTCTCTCTCTCTCTCTCTATATATATATATATGTATATATATATATACAGTATATAGTCTTCTAAAGACACATTTTGTATTGTATAATCAGTGCTTCACAATAATGCAATATATTTCTATCTGAATATATGAATTAAGTGTATTATAAATGTATTTATAATTATTTAAATGAATGAGAATTTTATATTTAATTCTATATATATATCAGCAAGTATTTATTAATTGTGTTTAATTCTTTTAAAGTTTTTTATTGATTTACAGCTCTATTTAATACTTTAAAAGGTATATATACTTTAATTTTCCATTATATTATGTGTGGCCAGGATTTGAAAGGGCATTGTGTTGTATTACCACCAGAGGGCGCTACGTGTTATGTTTTTCAAGAAGGGTTGGGTAGTTTCCTTACACTTGCTTTTTCCCTCTGTGGGATTCCCTTATGGAGCCAGAATGATCTCAAAAATAATATATTTACAAAATACAATTCCTAAAAGCACAGCACAATTCACATTTACAAAATCCGATTAATAAATTCTAAATACAATTCCTAAATATACAAGTTATGGCACAAATATTTCCCCAATTGCCCACACAAATACTTATCAATAAAATACATTCAAAACGTTTTTACAAATACGTATCTATCAAGTTCCTGAATTAATGAGCCTTTTCTTTTTTTTACTTTTTTTTTTTTTGCTAATTCAACATAAACAACTGAACAGGAACGTACATACGTATAGAAATATAAAAAACTATATTCCTATATCAAAATAGGTAATAGTGGGGCAAGCCATTACAGACAAGACAGCTAACAGAAAACAACTGCAGAAAAGAACAATAAAAGGAAAGAAAGGAGATAATTAAAAACAAATTAACAAGTAAATAAATAGGTAAAACACACTCAAAAAAAGAGAGTACACAAATGATGGTGTATGCACATTAAGAAAGAATGTCAAACATGATACATATTCTAGTCATTTTGATCACTTTCTTATTAACCGATGTTGAGATTGTATCTGCATACAGCTTCAGTTCTTGTTTCAATATATTAAAGTGGGGTTTACAATTTGTGTATTTACATTTATGAATGTAAAATTTGCCAATTAACAAAAGTAAATTTATGCAGAAATTAGCATTGTCTATAGTCTTGTCATTAGCACAAAAAAAAAAAAAAAGCCAAAAAGAACGTGCTTGTGAAGAAAGTGTTTGAGCCAATTCATTTTAAAAGTGTTATTAAGAGAGCTGAATTCAATAAAATGTAAGCCACCCTTACTATAAGAATTTATTATAACAGATTTTCTAACATAATGGGTCTTATTTTTCCATAAAAATTTAAGCAACATTCCATCAATCAATTAACAAGTAGATTTATCAGCATATAAGGATTGAGAAGCACAGGACAATCTAGAAATACCTCCTGCCTTAGTGAGCAGAGCTCTGCCTTTCAGGGATAAATCTCTTAACAACCCCAAAAAAATGTCAACAATCAGGTCAAAGTTCATCTGGCATCTCAATTTAGTATAGTTTGTTATTTTGATTCCTAAATATGTGACACTTTCTCTAACAGGGATACTACAGATTGATATTACACAAGTTTTAATCGGGAGTAATTCACATTTATTAGTATTAAGCCAAGAAGCATCTGAAAAAGATCGAAGAGAGTTTAAGGCAACCGGGATCTGTGAACCATCCTCCAGAAATAGTGCTGTGTCATCCGCCAATTGACTAATAATTAATTCGGTATCAGAAATGGTAATTCCTTTCACAGGACTCTGTCTGATGTGTAAATTTAAAAATTGTGTAGCTATTAAAAAAGGTATGGAGCAACTGTACAGCCCTGTCTGACACCACGCTGTAAAGCGAATTGGGGAGAGGTACTGTTACTGAGTCAGATAAAACTATTCACATTACAAAAAAGCATTTTGATACAACTACAAAAAACAAAACAAAAATCAAATCCAATCTTGTGCAGGGCCTGTAACATAAATTCATGTTCTAAACAATCAAACACCTTATAGTGTTCAAGAAAGAGGATAAAGCTATCACTGGAAATAAGAACAAAATAAACTACTAAATCTAGAATCAAGTGTATATTATTGGAAATATGTCTCTGACGGATAAATCCGGATTGGCATTCATCTATTATGCCTCTTTGCTAAGATTAGGACAATGACCTTGTAATCATTGTTTAACAAAGTGATTGGCCTCCAGTTATCTATCAAGAGGAGATCTTTGTCAGATTTAGGAATTAAGGTTATTAGCCCCTGACACAAAGTAGGAGGAAGCTCCGTTCTCTCAAAACTCTCTATAAATACCTCATTTAAAAAGTGTACCAACCTTTTGCTAAAAGTTTTGTAAAATTTGGCAGATAACCCATCGGTACCAGGGGATTTATTATTCTTTAGATTATTTATCGCATCAACAATTTCCTTCCTAGAATAACAGGAGCATTGCATAGGCAACAGTCCTTATTACTAAGTTGTTTTATGTATGACAAAGAATCAAAGAATTTTGTGGTGGAACACTGGCAAAATTTAGAGGAGTATAAATCACTAGAAATTTTAGCACAGGAGACCGCAATGGATTTAATATCACCAGTGGCATTCCCATTAATATGTAGCAGCTGAATATGAGAGTTCCTTGCTGTTGCTCCAATCTAAAAAAATAGGCAGAGTTTTGCTCACCCTCCTCAAGCCATTTCCTGTGAGATCTAATGAAGGCCCCTTCAGACTTACGCTTATATATATCCTCTAATCGATGCTTCTGATCAATGAGTTCAGTCCTCTCAGGGTCTGAAAGGTCCTCTGCATTTTTTAGTGATAGAGCACTGATTCTAGCCATAATTTTATCTTCATCAATTTTCCTTCGTTTTGCTAAGGCACTACAAATCTTTCTACAATATTTTCCAATTTCGTATTTTAGACGTTCCCAATTACCGCTATACTTATCCTCCTTATTTGCTTTATACCAGTAAGAAGAGATCAAGTCCTCAATTTCACTGAATTTCACTGCTCTTCTTTAGGCTTCTATTTTGTAGGAGGAAAGGCGATTTAAAAAATCAGTTCCGGGTTTTATTGCTTTGTCTAAAATGCAGAAAAACTACCTAAGATCTTTTCATCATGCTTTTCGTTGTTAAAATCTATTAGATATTTCTCCCTGTTGTTCTCATAGGAATGAATAAGTAACTATGGTAATGGGAAACAATATCCAACAAAGTTCAGCAAGGCACGTTATGACTGGTGGATTAAAAGCTCAATGTGATTAGCTAAAGAGGACTTCCTAAAAATAAAAAAAAAATGCAATTTGTGAATCGAAACCTGGCAGGAAAGTCTCAAAAAAGCCACACACACAAATCCAAAGCAATCCACACACACGTGATGATTTGCAAATGCAGATTCAATGATCCATAAATAAATGTAACAACATTCATAAATGTTCTGATGCAAATTAATTCAAAAAACGTTTTGAATTTAAGTGAAAAGTGTGGGCAATTGGGGAAATATTTGTGCCCTTTCTTGTATATTTATAAATTGTATTTTGAATTTATGAATCGGATTTTGTGAATGTGAATTGTGCTGTGCATTTATGAATTGTATTTTGTAAATATATTCTTTTTGAGATCATTCTGGCTCCATATTCCCTTGGTAAAACACCATGGAAATTTAATCACACACACACTCACAGTTGTGCACTTGCACGCAGAGCAGATGGAATACACCCACCGTTTTAGATGTTTTTGGGCCTAGCAATAGTTCATGACTGCTTTTCTGCTTAGATCAGCTTTGGTTCCCTGTTTTGTTTGCCATATTTATTTTATCAGAATTTTTGTGAGCTGATCATTTAAGAGGGTTCCAACAATGAAAATACCAATACTTCACTTTCCATCATTTACATGATGAAAGTCAAACAAAATTAAATCTTAAGGGATGAAATTTTATTCTGCCTTAACCTAACCTGATGTGTTATTTGTTGTATTATTGGTTGCTATATGGATGTGCGCCTTTAAAGGTTTTTATATAATGGAATATAATATAATTTATTCCATGCAGTCATGCTAAACACTGTGATATTCACCCAAAAACATATTTTTTTTATTGCTCTGATTTGGTGGGAAATAAATCGCAATGTTTCAGACACTTTCCAGCAAGTCTGCACAAGCAATCAAACTCCCACTTTACACACCCCTGTTTCTTCAATTTCACGAGATCTCTTTTCAAGGTCTTTGAATCCCAGGACCTTGGGATTACTTCCTGTGGTATTAATTTTGAGAGTGGAAAATGAATTTTTCTTGAATTGTGATTCTTGATTAACACAATCTCAACAGCTAACCAGAAGTGGTATCTGGCAAGACCGTTAATGGCTGGTTGCTTTTAATACTCGTTTCTCATACTAACACTGTTGCTACAATCACCAAAAACAGTTTTGAAAAACGGACCGCTCCGGTCCAGGATGCTGATTGGTTAATACGCTTTAGCTGTGTACAAATATAATGTACTAAATTCAATTTAAGAACAGCTATGAATTGAAACATCTGACGATGACCGTGAATGTCTGGTCCCACTCATCAGTTGTTCCTCATGCAAATTTTCTTATTACCAATACCAAATATTTTCACATATCTGCTGAATGTGAGAATACATTTTAAATTTGTTTGAGTCTATCTGTCTATGATGTCTATCATAAAAACTTTTTTTTAAAACCCATTCCATATTACCGAGTAAAACAGGATACTCAGTTTAAAAATTTTTTATTCTGGGCTTGATTTTATTCATCTGATGAATTGTGAACAATAAGACCTGTAACATGTGTTAGGGAAATGAATTGGGTAATTTTTTATGTTATGTTGACTTTAAAGAATACTGTCTTTGATCTCAGAATAATGGTGTGTCTTTAAAGTTGAGTGAGAGATGCTGTCTGCATAAGCATGTTTGGCAGAGAAGTCTATTGTTTCTTTGAGCTTCTGTGTGTGTACATGTGTTTTACAAACTGGGTACTCTTTGATGCAAAACTTAAGTCTAGTTTGCCACAAAAATATCTGTCATTGCACTGATGCACAGTATGTATTTTAGTAGTGTTTGCTAAAGCTAGCACTATTACTTTTGCTCTTTTCGCTTGGCATATGATAAAACGGGTGAAAAACTCCTTAAGGCCCCGGCATACTCACTGAAAAGTTCTTCTTTGTTCTTCGCTCAGAGCCAAAAAAATAATAAATTCCGAAACAGCTGAGCAGTGGTAACTGTTTGTGAACATTCAGACACCGGTCACATCGCTGGGGGAGGTGTTTAGAGGATGTTTATTAGTTTCCAACTTTATACACAAGACAGACAAAACCACAAACGAAACAACAACAGCAACTCAGCTCACAGATACAATGACTAAGCAGACAGTGACTTAAAAATCACACAATATGAAAAAAAAAAGAAGAAATTATCAAATAGCAGACTATTAAAAGTGCATTCAGCAATTCCTGAGAAACACTGTTGATATTCGAACTCAACTGCCTAAACAAACACACCCCTCCCTTCAATGCTCCTTTGGAAGCTCCACCCCCAAAATGTTATGCACACCAGCTCCAGACACTCACAACTCTCCTGCTACTAAATCTAACATCACAACAACAGCATAAATGGGTTCTGTAAAACATAGCAAAATGTATGTTACCCACCTATCGAGAAGAAAAAGAGCAACTTCTGCATCCATCTTCAAACCTTTTACCTCTCGGAGGTCTCTCCACTGCTGAAAAGTCTCGCCGATGTTGAAACGGCTCCTAGCCCTCGACTTATCATAATCCTTCTTTTTTAGTTTATATTCATCTAACCTTTTTCTCTTGGTCTGTTTCTCAGCCATTTGTCCTTCTTGGAGTTTAGAAAGTTCGCATCAGCCAAATTTGCCTTCGCTCTTCTAATGAATTTCCCTCTCGCTCTGCCCCCACCCCCCATCCTGTGCACACACAAGAACCACCCCCTGTTGCTGATTGGCTGGAGTAGTGTTGTGTGGATCAGTCTGATCCACTTTGTTTTTGTCCCATTTACAGAGTCAGGGCTGTGTACAAATACTAGATTTTTTTTTCAGCCCTCCCACAGAACGGACAGCTGGCAGACTGTGTGGAGATATTTGCAGAATTTGACAAAAAGTGTATTGAATTAGAATTACTGAGTGCACCTTTAAAGTATGGCACAAGTCTGCATTACACAAACCCTCTTACAAGAATAGTAGAAATGCTTAAACCAATATAAGACAAAAAAAGCTCCCATGTTCTATGAAAACATTGTCTTTGCTGTGTAGCATACAAGTAAGATAGTCCAATGATACATATTCAAGAACAACCTTTTGCCAGAGTAGTAGTGAAGGGGCTTTGTCTGTTATCCAGTTAAGAAGAATACATTTCCTTGCACAGAATGTTAAATTTTTTTAGAGTTTCCCTTTATGTTTATCTATAATAAAACCACCCTGCATCCCCAACAGCATGTGTAATGGATTACATTCTAAGTGTTAACATCCTGCTAATTTCTTGTCCTACAACACACCAGAACTTCTGTATTTTCCTACAATACCAAAAGCAATGAATGAGGCTACCCACATCCGTTTTACACTTTTTTCATACAAACGTTCATACACGTTTAACCCATTCCCACACCTCTTTTAAATGCTGTGTGCTTTTATAGTGCTCTTTGAGAACACTATAAAATGAACCTGTGGAATTGCCCAACTGTGTGCGAAACACCCTGGTTGGCAAACAGGGTAGTATATTTTTTAACATAATCCCTTAACTGAAGATAACGAAAAAAGTCCCGCTTAGGAATACTGTATTTATCCATTAATTGGCTAGAAGACATTAAGGTGGGCTCATCGAATAATTCACGCAAAGTAGAAATCCCTTGAAAAGCCCAGACTCGAAAACCCACATCTAACATCCCCGGCAGAAAATCAGGATCATCACAGATTGGGGTGAACACAGAAGTAACCTGAGATCTGCCCTCTAAACATTTAATAGTCTGCCAAGCCTTGACATTACAAATCGTAATAGCGTTATTACAGGCCATTCTCAGGGATTTGATTTTCTTGAGAAAAAGCAAATTCACCAAGGGAAATTTGCTCATCGAACTTTCTATATCAAACCATAGGGAGGTGGGGTTTTTTTATACACCCATTCAGAGATGAAATGCAAGTGCACACTAAGCTGGTATTTCCGAATGTCCGGAAGATCAAGGCCAACCTTGTCTTGTCCCTCTGCAAATACTGAAATTGGAAGATCGGAGACCATTGGTAAGCACAGCAGACAGAGGATCCTGATAAAGTAACTTAACCCAACTAATAAAATGCTCCACCAAGCCGAATTTATGTTACATGCGGAACAGGTAAGGCCATTTAATGCGATCAAATGCGTTCACCGCATCCAAAGAGACCACAAGACTATCTACAGACTGCTGGCGAAACAGCTGAATAACATTCGACGATCTACGCATATTAATAGCAGAGTTATGACCCACAATAAAACCTGTCTGATCCTCGTTAATAAGGGAAGAGAGTAAGTTTTCCATTCGTGTAGCTAATATCTTGGAGAGGAGCTTCAAATCTACGTTTAATATGGAAATTACCCTTGCTAAAATAATCATTAAACATGTCCAGCAAAGGGTCAACTAAGAGGTTCCAGAACTCTTTTTAGAACTCACTACTGAACCCATCCAGTCCTAGCACTTTACTGGACTGCAACCCCTTAATATCATCCAACACCTCCTCCCTAGATATGGGATTGTTGAGAGAGTGCCTCTGATCATCTGACAGACTGGGAAGATTAAGGGAGGAGAAAAAGCCATCCATCAACTCCGAAGCCTCCACTTGTGACTCGGACTTATATAGATTTTCATAAAAATCCTTAAAGATATTATTTGAATATATATTAATAATCATATCAAAGAATAAATTACCGCAGCTATTTGTAATTGAGGAAACATTTTGAGAGTCAGATCTTTTCTTTGTTAGATATGCTAAGTATTTCCCGGCTTTATCGCCATGCTCATAATTTTTGTTTTGCATATCTAATTTCCCCTCAGCCTTGTTAAAAGGGAGTCCAAAGCAGTGCGGAGTGCAGAAATCTCTTTAAGCTTCCATGAGGGTGGCTTTTTCACATATTTTTTCTCCACTAACTTAAGTTTAGATTCCAAAATCTCTCTTTGTTCAACCTGCCTGTGCTTCTTGCTAACCATGTATGATGTGATGAGACCTTTGTTAGACATTTCCCACAACAATGACGGGTCTTCTGTAGAGGCAGAATTAATAGAAAGGATTTCAATTCCTCCGTAAATTAGGATACAAAGTTATGATCCGCCAGAATAAAAGGATGAAACCTCCAACTTCCCAATTTGATACCCGGTTTCCCAAGGGAGTACTGAACAAAAACAGCAGCATGATCTGAGATAGCTATATTACCTACAGAACTAGAGATGACTGATTGCAATAAAGATTTCGGAGTAAAGAAATAATCTATCCTTGTATAAGAAGAGTGAACTTTGGAAAAAAAGTACACTCCTTGTCCACCGGATGTTGTGCCCTCCAAACATTAAACAAAGAATGTTAACAGTCTTATCCTGAGAAGACAGACAAGACTTACCTAAGGGAAATTTATCAATGACAGGACTCAAGTGACAATTAAAATTTCCCCCAATGAATGAGCTCCTTACATTGAAATCTGCCAATTTAGAGAACGCAGTTACTACAAAATTGCTTGGATGACCAGAACGCCAATATATTTTCATAAAAGCAATTTCTTCCCCGTACATCATCCCTTTCACGAATAGATAGTGCCCTCTTCTGTCCTTAATGACAAGTTTTTCCTAAGTAATATAGCCACCCCTCGACTTCGCAACGTGAAGGATGAGAAAAAAGAATTGCCCAAACCCCTCTTGTTGCAACTTTAAATGTTCCTGATCATTTAGATGGGTCTCCTGAAGTATGGCAACCTGAACCCCCTCTCTTCTGAGATAGGTCAAAACCTTTCTCCGCTTAACCGGAGTATGAATACCATTAACATTCCATGTACATATATTCATCCTTGACAATGCCAGTATTTGCAAAGTATAATATTGCACATGTACCGCCTGCAAATAAACACATCGTTCAGATGAAAAGTGAGCCGAGAAACCAAAAACAAACAACTATTATACAAATAACAAAAAGATATAAACACAAAACACAAATTGCCCACATTGGCATTAGCATTAAGCACTTTCCCTCTCCCCGTGTGACGAGAGCTCAAGTGAAGAGGCTTTCTGAAGACAAAAGAAAACTACCTGTTCAGAACGCCAAGCAGCATCGCCTATATTCAGTCCCACATAAACTTGTAAAAAAAAAAAAAAAAAAAAAAGCAAACCCCCAGTTCAGCTAAGGTTCACACCAGTGAGTAGCCATGCCCTAGTGCTCATCCACAGAAGGCAAATAGAAACCCCCAGAGCTTAAGCCGAACATTTATGCATTATCCGTAGGGGTCACCTCCAGTGACTCGATGAAGTCCTCAATGGCAGCTTGGTCATGGAACATTTTTGTAGAGCCACTGTAAGTGACTTTGAGCAGGGCCGGGTATATTTGCTTGTACATGGCACCAGTGGACTTCAGACGTTTCTTCACTTCATCGAACACCTTACACATGCGAAGGGCCGCAGCCGAGAAATCCCAAAAGAATCTCACTGTAGCACTCCCGAACTTTAGCAGCGAACTATTCGCTCCATCTCCCACGCAGCGTTCAGGACATGCTGTTTGTCCTGATAATTATGAAACCTCACCAGGATAGATTGCGGCCTCTGGGTAGAAGGAGGCTTGGGGGCTAGCGAAAGGTGTGCTCTCTCCAACTTTGTCCGACCCATCTTGTTTTGATGTGCAAGGTTTCAGGCAGCCAAGACTCAAAGAACCACGTCAGATTATCGCCCTCGACATCTTCTGGTAATCCAACAATGTGAATGTTCTTTCTCCTTCCTCTATTTTCTAGATCATCAGTGTGTTCGCCCATCACGAGTATCTGTTTCTCGAAGGCTCTCAGCATGCTCTCGACCGGGCTAACTGCATCCTCCACCACAGAGATCCTGGACTCTGCCTCCGCGATCCACTTTTCACGGCCTTCAAATTCGGCGCGCTGCATTTGTAACAACTGTGATATCAGGCCGAGTTTTTCATTTATGATTTTAGAGATGTTCGCCATGATCTCCGGCACTGCGTCCGAGAGCGCTGACGCAGATGGACTAACTTCACCACTCGCCTTGCTAGCATGTTTGGTAGGCTCTTACGGGCTGTTAGAAACTGGAACTTTCCTGTGCGGCATGCTGTTAGACTGCCTCAAAAAGTAGTTGTTAATGCTCATTGTATGATATGGGGTCGCAAAAAACATACAAAAGCAGCATTGTGTGGGTTATAATGTAAACAAATCAGCGACACGACGTGCCAGCTCAACAGCACCTGACCTTCCTCCAAGCCGCCATCTTGACCACCCCCCTAGAGGAGCATTTAAATATTAAATGCACAAGACTACATGTAATACATCAACTTACAGTATATGACATAAAAATGTATTATCAATGATGTCATGCCATTTTATATTAGTACATTTACATGAGATCAGTAAAAGAAGTTTAAACCACTCGATTATAATTTTAAGTAATATATGCAGTTGATAATGCATAATTTGTCATGTTTACATTCTGCATTCATGGCGCTAATGCACTAGCACGCAGCCATAAAATGTGCCGGTTACCCTTCTTTATGTATTTTATGATGACACTGATACTACTGCAAAGATAGGTGTATACAAGAGTGTAAATGGGTAGAATACAGACAAAAGAATGATCGGCATCTTTGGGCAGATGTGTGAAGACATTCGGCCGCAGACGGCACATGAGTGAAGCAGCATATCAAACAACAGAGTGAATAAGCACTATTTATTGGAGTAGATTTTATTCCTTTTAGACTAATTAAACAAAAATTGCATGACATGTTCTTGGAAAATGTCTTTACATGAACAATTGTACAAATGTAGGTAAGTTTGCACCAGCTCCCTGTTAACTCTGCACGCTGGTGTGTCCACGTTGACCGCCCTTACAAAAATTGAGAGTTCACTGCAAACTTGCCACAAATTCGCGACAGATAATTTTCACATGCAAATTAGCTTTTAGATTTTTTGTAAGGTTGATGACGTCGACCAATGGCAGTAATAAGGTGTTTAGCAGCCGGTACTAAGTTTGCTCTGGTGAGCTGTTATAAACCACCAACAATCTTTTGGCCAAATTTTGTTCTAAATGTCATCACACCCATTTGCTCTATAATTTAGTATGGAGTATGTCGGGGCTTTTAAACTTACTTTGAAGGAGGTACCCTGCCATATCTAGGGATAAAAATATCATAGAAACTGGCTCATTTGACTTGGGCCAGTCTGCATCTAGCAACCACCAGGAACACCCCAGCAACCACATAGCAATGTGCCAACAACCACTCAAAACACCTCAGCAACACCTTGGCAATGTCTTGGGAACAAACTAACAGCTCTTTTTCATTTTTGAACGTGTCTTTCTTTCTGTCTTTCTTTAAGGTGACCCTCCTTGTGTGGTGGCGTGGCTGGCACAGTGTTTGGTATATTTACTCATCGTTGCTGTGGAGAAAAGTGTGGTGACTGTGGTGCTGCTCATACCTGGGTGGACCAATGTAAAATAAACACATACACACCCAAAAAAATGTCTGTTTTTGTTGAGGGCTGACCCAGTAAACATACTCACCCTATTGGCATCACTTTCCCCATATTTAGTAATACCAGCCCAGAGCAGGCAGAAGTAGAATCAGCTGGACTGTACATGGGTGATGGTTGTATCATCTTTGTTAGCTGTTATGAAACATGTAGGTTTGTTGGTTTTGAACAGTTAAAATCTGGACAAATTGAAATGTTCCATGTGTGCACACAATGTAAAATGTTTTGTCAAGTAACATAAAAAGATAACGTGATTGCACAGAAAATCGACATGCTACTTCTGAATGATTATGTGCCTTGAAATCGACACCATTTTGCCGAATTTCAGACATTTTTGCCTAAAATGCCTTTCGCCTTTCCCTTTGGTGCTTCTGATTTTGCGCAGCTCAAGAAACCTTTGAGAAATGCATTTAGGTCCTTTGGAAACCAGTGAGTAATCACATTTACGTATGTTGCGTTTTCGCTCTAAAATTACACTTTTAATCCACTTCTGTTAATGTTTAGGGTTGGGGTTTGGGTATGGGGGTAGAGTTAACAAAATATGCATTTCAGTTGCCTGACTTACATTATTGACAACTTAAAATACAACTCGCTTTTTATGCCACCCTGTGGACTTTTTACATTAACAACACTTCCAGCTTTGGCCACTGGGGGCAGTGGTTTCACATTTCAGTAAACACAGACTGATTTCAGGAATAGAACTTTTGACCTACTGCCGCCGAATTCAAAGTGAAATCAGTCTGAAAAAGATGTACTTCATATGGTAACATCTAAATTAACTGTTTTTTCTAAAAGATATTAAGGGATGAATCAGGTAGAAATAGATCCTTTAGGCTACACTGGCCATGTATGTTTTCATGTTTTGACATACTTGTTTGTATGGAAACATAAGTTAATAATCAAAGGAAGTGCTATCTGTGTTTTTGGTCCCCTTTCTTTGTTTATGGATCAATGTTTATGAAAAAATTACTAATGGTTTGGACTAAAGAACTTCCTCAAAGTATGCAAGAACTGAAAGAAGACAGAGACTAGAAAGACAATGATACACTGTGATCAGTGTTGGAATAATGAGTAGATATGGTATATGGTATATAGAATATGGTAAAAATTTGTTCTCTTTTCTTTTCTTTGAAACACACTCCCTTACAATTGACTGTCTAGAAATGTGTCTGTAATCATCAGTAAGAGAGTATTTGAATGAGAAACACAAAAGAGACAGGTTGCAGGTTTTATTATTATTAATTATTAGATTGATATGGCTATATTTCAGGGCTGACCACTGTGTATGTTTTTGTGTGTCTGTTTTGTAGCTGGAGGCTGTAGTGTTGGACTACATCCCAAACCCACAGCTGGAGTTAACCATTGTCATGCTGATCGTGCCTTTCATAGTCAATGTGAGTCATTCTTAATTATACATGCTATCTGTCTATCTGTCTGTCTGTCTATCTATCCATCCATGTATCTATCTATCTATCCATCCATCCATCCATCCATCTATCCACTTATTCATCAACTTATCCATCCATCCATCATCCATCCATCCAACCATCCATTTTTCCACCCATCCAACCATCCACTTATTCATCCATCCATCCATCCATACATACATCCAACCATCCATTTATCCATCCATCCATCCATCCATCATTCAATTTATCCATCCATCCATCCATCCATCCACTTATCCATCAACTTATCCATTCACTGGTCAAATTACTCATCCATCCATGCATCCACTTATCCATCCATCCAACCATCCACTTATCCATCAACTTATCCGTCCATCTGTCCATTTAGCCATCCATCCATCCAACCATCCATCCATTCATCCATCCATCCATTTATCTAACCATTCACTTATCAATCTGCTTATCCATCTATATGTCAAATTATCCATCCATCCATCCTAACACTTATCTGTAATGCATCAACTTTTTTATTTTAGTCTATAATGTTCTGGGTGGTGGACAGTTTAACGATGAGGAAGTATAAGAAGATGACATCACTGGAGGGGTCACGTGACTATGCAGAGCAAGTGGAGGTGTTGCCAGATGTGTGCAGTGATGAAGCTGAGGTGAGAAAAATAATGTAAAATGTCATGAAATAACAGCTTGTTAGCATGTTATTAATGAGTTATTTGGTCACTCCCACTTTAAGCCTTTTGCAGCAGTATGCTGTATGCTTTTTTTTGCAGCAATGTGCTGTATGCTTTTACAGTATTGACCCTTCGCTAAGCCATGCCTTAAAAGCATTTCTGACCAATCCTGTCTTAGCAACTGTTGAGCTTATTTTCCAATGAGAGCCTATAGGAGTAATGTGTGTTTGAGTAGTTTTAAATCTAAAATCTAAAAAATGGAAAACATGATTTTGCCTGTTCACTTGTAATAGTGACACGAGGAACCCAGAGAGGATACACAATGTTTTTCTTTATAAAAAATAAATAAATACATTTATATATATATATATATATATATATATATATATATATATATATATATATATATATGTCAAGAAGAGCATACTATGAATTAAACTGTGTCAGTCCTCATTCCCAAATGAGCATGAATAACATCAGCGAGGACACCTACATTTCCTCCAAGGTAAATTAAAGCTAATAGCTGAACATTAATTCATTTATGTATTGATTCACATAATAGTAAATGTTATAGTAAAAAAAAAAAAAAGAGTTCACAGCATCATAGTATGTGTGTTATGATATGTTATAAGCAGTTCTGTTCACTTACATTAATGTTATCTGGTGTGTAATCGCTATCAAATGATGCTTTTTTTTTGTAATTTAACTATTTCTGTTACAAAAAACATCAGATAAATATGCCTTACAATGTCACTCTTCATTCCAGCCCACTTAAGAATATTATCCATTCCGTTTATAAGAATATTTTGCGAAAAACCACGCCGTTCACGACAATATCCCATTCATTCCTTTAGGAAGTTCTGCAGAGCTTGTCAGAGCAAGCAACTGTAGCCAAGGGAGGCGGAGCTTAGAGAAGGCTCAATTATTAGCTGTTCAAAAAGCTGGATCAATAATTGGTAATTTGCTAATTTGACAGTTAGATGACAGTTTTATTCAAAGTGACTTTCCTTACTTAAAATGGAACACATTAATTGTACAATTATTTTTACAATTAGTTTGGTGTTGCCAGTGGCATGGAAATGATGGGTAATTTCTGCTCCTCTAGTGGCACAAAATTGAATAGCAAATATAATGGTTGTTTACAATCAGGTTTCCCAAATTATCTATGCCCCCCATCTGCCTTTGGTCAGAAAAACAAATAGTCCTACTCCTAAACTAACACCATTGGTTGAGCCAACTTGACACCAAGTTGCATTCACTCTTTTCAGGGAGTCAACCTACAAATGCTTTACAGTTGTCTCTGTACTTTAAGCTGGGATACAAGAAATATTTTAACACTGAAAAATGTACAAACAGCATTTATGTACAAAACCCAGGATTTTCTTTATCAGTGTTCAAATTCAGGAAAAAATTAGTCAGTCAAAAATCCCCATGACGATCCTTCTGGGCAACAAGAGTCCTTCTGGACAATGTATCCTTGTTTGGACTGTTTCAAGTGTGTTTATTTGTTTGTGTTTATTCTTTCTTGTGATTTAAAATGAAATCTGTCAGCTGGTTGAAATGTGAATGTTTTGTTTCTAGTGTGTATATGAATAGTTTAATTATGTATGTTATAATAGTGTTCTTCCTCTTGAATGCTGGAATTGTTCTGTATGAATTAATTTACAGCAAAGATCTTTCTTCATTTGACCAGAGACTTTTCCACAGAGCTGTTGACCCAAAGTGGGTCCATTTCTTGGGCAACATAGGGTCTTTCCCACATCTCGTTCTCATTGTTTTCCTCCTCTCCTCTATCATTTTCTTCTCATCCTTCTTTCATTCACTCCTTCAGTTCTGGCTTTGCGCCAAATGCCCACAAATCATCCATTTGTTCAGAATGTGCAGTGACATTTGGAACATGTTTCCATAATCTCATGCTATGGAGAATGAGTGCAAATCTGTGGAACAGTGTGGGGGTGTGTGTGTGTGTGTGTGTGTATTTGATGTGCAGAACATATAAAACTGGTCTATATCTTTATCATTGCTGGATTCGTCCATCTGTTCTGATGGGTTTTAGAGTCAGTAGACTCATGCATCTTTAAAATGATCAGATTCACATGTGATGTGAAAACCATAATGTGTAAGATCTGGCCATGCTGCTCAACTGACCCCAAACTGTTGTCTGTGGTGTATAGGTGCTATTAAAGGCAGATGAAGATGAGGCTACAGTGTGTTGTGAAGAGGAAGAGTACATCGCAACAGAAGCTGCATTAATACGAGTCTGCATGGAAGTTTAAAACACACTCATACAAATATTCTTATAAGAATGTCTTACTGTGTCTTTGTTTACGGTGTACATAAAGCGGACTGAAAATCTGTATAGCACTCGCAGTGCTGGGTTTTTGTTTTTGCTATCAAGACTACAAACAACAGAACGTATTTGAGTTGGAAGTGCCAAAAAAAGTTGTTGCTGCTTGAACAAAGCCTTAGAGATCTGAAACGTGTGTGTGTGTGTGTGTGTGTGTGTGTGTGTGTGTGTGTGTGTGTGTGTGTGTGTGTGTGTGTGTGAAAGCATATTTTAAACTTAAATTTTTATATTGAAAAAAGTTCATACTGTACATGTTATTTTTCAACTATTAAATACCTGCAAAAAGACGGTTGCTATAGTTGCTGTATATTTTATCAAACACTGTCAAATTACATTGCAGAATGTTGGAACATTTGTGCCATCACAAATATGTCACAGTTCTGTAATGTATAAGCAATATAACATAATTAATAGCATATGAGTTATTAAAGGGGAACATTATCCTCCTTCGACGTCCCTTAGAGTTTGTACTCCTTAGAAGTTAATTAAAAGTAAAGAAAGACAGTGAGATGAGAGAAGGTCTAAAGTTTCTCCTTATTACAGACATTTGGACTTCATTTGAAGTCTAAACAGCTCAAGTCACTACCTGTGATGAACACTGTATTTAACATACTGCAGACACGTTTGACATTCTATAGAACTTTATAAACTTCACCTTTTTTTTAATTTTATTTTTTATGAAAATGTATGGTCTTGGTATTTTAACCTGTAAACACTTCAATTACTGTACAGCATTCAATTTTGTATAATACTTGTCTTTTTACACATGCAGTGTCATGCAATATTACAAATTTACAATGTGATATAAATTGTAAATGTGTACATTTTAATTGCATACAATAAAACAATGTATGGAACCTGTGAATGTCTGAATTCCATCTGTTAAATTATCGTAACTTTTTGAAATGTTACCATTTTATTGCAATTCAACATCATTGTAGGAATGTCTTTTGATATTGGTTAAAATGTCTTGATGCATTCATTTTGCCTATTATTTTGCCAACAACATGTCTTTAATATATCATGTTTAGGCTGTTTTTTGCCCACAGAGCATAAATGGGTCTTTGTTCATGAAAATACATAGCTGCCTTGAATTTTAGGAAGGGGGATCCCTCTAGGGATCATCATATTTGAGGGTCCTTGGCATAAAAAAGTAAAAAAAAACTGTCCTCGAACAAAACTTTCCTTATAAGATGGATAGTTGAGGTCCTGGATGCTGACTGATCAATACAGCAATCCATCCAACCTAAAATACACTTTATAGTAACAGCTAAGATGTGAAACTCTTGTTATACACCAAGCTATTGTGTATTGTATATCACTGTGCAGATCCCATAGTGGCTATTAACCTTACTTTACATGTCAGAGAATTTGTCTTCAGGATTAAGGATGCCACTTAATGAAATTGCTTTTAAAATAAAATTTTATTTTCTTCATGTAGTAGACTAACCGTTTTCAAAATGCAATAAGGCACTCAATGCCAAGAATGTGTTTGGTCTGAAGAACCCTATGTAGGGTCAGTCGCCTCCAAAACTTTTATGTGAAGAGCAACAGTTATGTGCCTGTATGTTGACTTTATTCTTACCACAGCCAACAGAGTCTTGTGGAACAAAGAGGCCACCATTTCAATGACTTCGAGATAAGCACACCTGGAAGGGGTGGCAACCCTTTGACAGGGGCCAGACAGGTCATACCCTACCAGACGTTAGTCAACTCAGAGTTACCACATTTCTGAACATACAGTTTTGTCATTTTTACAATAAAGGAGCTGTGGTTGTTTGCTGAACATTAACATATTTTTCTCCCTGGATTTGAAATAAAAACCTACCCAAAAGCTGTTGAGCAGGGGATGGGTGGAGGTAGTTGCCCAAAAGTTGTTAAGTGGGGGGTGGGGGGGTGGTAGTTTCCCTAAAGTTGTTGACTGGGTGGGGGAGTGGGGGGTTTCCGTGGCCAGCCCACCGGGAAACCAGTCTGCCCATGGTAACAGACCACTTTTTTCAGCAGACTTGGTCCTGAAATTTTTCTCATTAATTTTCTCCATAAGTCATTCAAACATTCACTATAGAAATGACATTTAACACACACCTTAGATTCATAGGTGCAAATGATGGCAAACAAATATTGAAGAAAAGAGTACAATTGCACAACTCAAATAAATGAGCTTATATTTTGAGTTGTGCAGTTATTCTCTTTTTTTCTATATATTTTATCAAATTCAATTTTTTTTAGCGAAAACAAAAAGTTCCTAGATGAATCACAACAACATTTGATTCTAAGCAACAAAAACAAAAAACAAAAAAAAAACAAGTGTGATTAAATGAGCATTTTTCCTCTTGAACAGTTTTTTCATTTTGGCAATCCAAATGGGAGTGGGAAGTCGTAATTTCAGCCAAAGTATGGGATGCCCCGGCTAATATGGGACTGTTGACAACCCAAAATGGGAGTGGGAAGTCACTGTTGAGCTTTATTGTATCATGATGGTAAGCTTCGTTCTGCGATGTCTTGCAAAATTCACGTGCAACATTCATATTCTATTTGGAATCCCGCTGCAACCCTAACCCTAACTTAAGTAGCAGCAAATATTCCAAGAGTTTCAAAGAACAAGTTTCAGGGTAACTGTGATTCTCTGATTGGTAGATCTCTCTTGAGGCTTATGGGTAGTGTAGTACTTTGCTGGAAATTTGGTTATAAAGCACCTTTTTTACAAACGACAGCACAATGCTTTGTGGCTTCTAAAGAAGCATATATCATTGTTTCAACCTGGTCTCATAATAAAAAAAAATACTGTAACAAAGTTTTTGCAAAATTAGTTTTACATGCCTCGTTCTATGTATTGCTGCAGTTCTCTGGTGAAAAGAACACTAAAGGCGATACAACAATGACTTTTATTCACTTTCAAAGAAATCACTTGTAAAACAGGAGATTAACACTTCATGAACACTTATTTTTCGCTCTGTTCCTGACACAATAATATCTTATAACATTGAAACACTTTTACTATAATGCATGACTTGAAACCAGAGCTGTCAAAATTAACACATGCGATTCATTTAAAACGTTTAATGCGTTAATTTCTCTTTAATGCAATTAAAGGAATAGTTCACCCAAAAATGAAAATTCTCTCATTATTCACTTACCCCGATGCCATCCCAGATGTGTATGACTGTCTTTCTTCAGTAGAACACAAATGAAGATTTTTAGAAGAAGATAGAGCTCTGTCAGGTCCTTATAATGCAAGTACACAGGTGCCAGCACTTTGAAGGTCCAAAAGTCATATTTAGGCAGCATAAAAGTAATCCACACGGCTCCAGTCGATCAGTGAATGTCTTCTGAAGCGAATCGATAGATTTATGTAAGAAACAAGTTGATAATTAAAGTATTTTTAACTTTAAATCGGAGCGTCCGTCCAGAGCTCTGATGTTGCTTGAAATGACACAATTCTCGTGTGAACTCGCGGACTTGCTTACGTCATGCGACAGCCGCGTGATGCGTCAACTGCTGGCTGGAAGCGCTTCTTAAAAGTTAATAACATTTTAATTATCGATTTATTTTTTACACAAACATATCGA
The DNA here is from genome assembly GCF_019703515.2 of Myxocyprinus asiaticus. Lineage (NCBI taxonomy): Eukaryota > Metazoa > Chordata > Actinopteri > Cypriniformes > Catostomidae > Myxocyprinus > Myxocyprinus asiaticus. The sequence goes on along the minus strand of NC_059390.1, from coordinate 24,610,425 downwards.
TTTGCTTCAGAAGACATTCACTGATCGACTGGAGTCCCATGGATTACTTTTATGCTGCCTAAATGTGACTTTTGGACCGTCAAAGTGCTGGCACCCATGTATTTGCATTATAAGGACCTGACAGAGCTCTGCCTTCTTCTAAAAATCTTTATTTGTGTTCTGCTGAAGAAAGACAGTCATACACATCTGGGATGGCATCAGGGTAAGCAGATAATGAGAGAATTTTCATTTTTGGGTGAGCTGTTACTTTAATTCATTTACCAATTTTGACATTAGGTTCTGACATTTTATTCAGCTCTGTGTGAGTTCTGAACACTGGTTGCAATATGGTGGAAGCTCACGGAATATTTGCGATTTTTCCGCCTGGGGTTATTACACTGATGCACACACCACAAGTCCACAAACAAATATTGATTCCATGTTAATAATCAAGTGATGGACAAAGGACCTCTTAACCACATTTTTTTGTACAAAACAAACCCAGATTAGACCTGTGAAAAGCTGCATTCACATGACTCACTGGAGTGAAGCATCAGCGTCTCCCCAGCTTTGTGTTGTGATTCCATCATACCGGACAATTTGGATAAAGTATCATTTAGTGCTAGCGTTAAAAAAACAAAAAAAAAAACAAGATGTTCTCTGCAAGTGCTTTTCATGTGGAGTTAAAAACGGGACAAATCATGTGAATGCGCCTTCAGTATTGCTGTAGCAAAATGGATAGTCATGATTAATATCGTGGAGGATGAGAGTTCTTTTTGACAGAAAAGGAAACACATACAGAGTCAAATTTAAGCACTTTCAAAATCTGCGATTAATCACGATTAACTATGAAAAGTCATGCGATTAATTGCAATTAAATATTTTAACTGAGTGAGCACTATTTGAAACACAATACATTTCAATAGATCAAGATTTTGCTGCGGAGCTCTCCAATTCTTTTGTTGTTTTTGTTTGTTTGTCCTGTGCTTTTTCACACAAGTTTTTCCAATCAGTTTTACCAGGGGCAAACTGCTGAACATTTGGCAGCACATACCAGACAATCTTTTCCCAGTTTTTGACTATTCGGATGCTTTGCTGGACATTTTAGTCGGAGGCGCAGCTGTGTTGTTTAAGAGACGCAGACGAGGGAAATGAGCCAGCGTGCTGGTCAAGCTTCGTCAGCGTGGCTTTTGATCAGCGCTGCCGAGTATTCATCTAGCAAATCTTTGCTCTCTTCCTAACAAAACAGATGAACTACATCTCCTCACCCATACAAACAAGGACTTTTCAACCTCTGCTGCCTTGTGCTGCACAGAAACCTGGCTGAGTGAAGCCATTCTGGACAGCGCATTACATCTGCTGGGTTTTCAGCTGTTCAGAGCGGATCGCATCGCGGATTTAACAAGGAAAACAAGAGGCAGTGGAACACGCTTTTACATCAGTGAAAGTTGGTGTACAGATGTATCAACGTTAAAGAAGACGTGCTGTCATAATTTGGAATCGCTCTTTATTAACTGCAAATCTTTCTACTTGCCACGGGAGTTTTCCTAGTTTATTCTGGTGAGTGTTTATATTCTGCCACATGTGTGCATGAACGCAGCGCTGCAACAGCTGGCTAATCAAATCACAGACAAGGAACAACAATACCCAGATTGGGGATTTTAACAAAGAAAACCTCACACGTGTACTGCCCAAATACAAACAGCACATTACATGCCCAACCAGAGACAGAAATATACTGGATCATTGCTACACAACAATAAAGGAAGCATAGCGCTCTGTCCCTAGAGCAGCTTTGGAACTCTCTGATCACATTCTGGTTCATCTTCTTCCAACCTACAGGTAGAAACAAAAATCAGCTAAGCCTGTAGTAAAGACTGTAAATAGATGGACCAATGAAGCAGAGCTGGAACTACAAGCCTGCTTTGACTGCACTGATTGGAGTGTTTTTGTGCTGCAGACACCAATCTGGACGAGCTCACAGATACTGTGACATAATATATCAGTTTCTGTGAGGATATGTGCATTCCTACTAGGACTTATTTAACATACAACAATGACAAACCGTGGTTTACAGCAGAACTCAGGCACCTTCGTCAGGCAAAAGAGGATGCTTACAGAGGTGGGGATAAAATCTTGTACAATCAGGGCAGGAACACATTGAATAAGGAAATTAGAGTGGCTAAAAGAAGCTATTCTGATAAGATGAAAAACAATTTTTCAGCTAACGACCCTGCATCAGTGTGGAGTGGCCTGGAACAATTTACTAAATACAGGACTCCTACCCCCAACACTGTAGTGGACCAACAATTGGCTGACGACCTGAATGTGTTCTACTGAAGATTTGAAAGGCCCAATCTCACACCCCACACCTGCTCTGACCTTCACACAAACATCAACACCTCCTGCAACCCCCCTCCTCCCCCCTCCTGCTACTCAACCTGCACTTAAGATCTGTGAAGTGGAGGTGAAAACAAAAGACAAGGAAAGCACAGGGCCCATACGGTGTTTCACCCACTTGTCTAAAATCCTGTGCTAACCAGCTGGCCCTCATCTTCTCACTGATCTTCAACAGATCACTGGAGCAGTGTGAAATCCCATGCTGCTTCAAATGCTCAATCATCATTCCTGTCCCAAAAAACCCAAAATCACAGGACTTAATGACTACAGAGCCATTGCTCTGATGTCTGTGGTCATGAAATAATTTGAGTGACTGGTGTTGGTCCACCTGAAGGACATCACTGGACCCTTACTAGATCCCCTTCAATTTGCTTATCGAGCAAACAGGTCTGTGGATGATGCAGTCAACATGGGATTGCATCATATCCTGCAACATCTGGACAGACCAGGGACATATGCAGGGATCCTTTTTGTGGATCAGTTTGGCTTTCACCACCATCATCCCATCTATTCTCCAGACTAAAATACACCAACTCTCTGTTCCCACGTCAATCTGTCTGATCTCCAGCTTTCTGATGGACAGGCAGCAGCTAGTGAGACAGGGGAAATTCACTTCCAGCACATGTACAATCAGCACTGGTGCCCCCCAGGGATGTGTGCTCTCCCCACTACTCTTCTCCCTGTATACAAATTACCACACCGCCAAGGACCCCTCTGTCAAGCTCCTGAAGTTTGCAGATGACACTACTGTCATCGGCCTCATCCAAGATGACGATGAGTCTGAATACAGAAGGGAGGTTGAGCGGCTGGCTCACTGGTGTAGTCAAAACAACCTTGAGCTGAACATGCTCAAAACAGTGGAGATGAATGTGGACTTTAGGAAGAACACCCCAACATTGAGCCCCCCCCCCCCAATCATTCTAAACAGCACTGTGGCAGCAGTGGAGTCATTCAGGTTCCTGGGCACTACCATCTCACAGGACCCACATTGACTCCATTGTGAAAAAGATCCAGCAGAGGTTGTACTTCCTTCACCAGTTGAGGAAGTTCTGCTCAGCAGTCATTGAGTCTGTCCTCTGCACTTCAGTATCTGTCTGGATTGGTGCAGCTACGAAATTGGATATCAGAAGACTACAAAGGACAGTTCGGACTGCTGAGAGGATTATTGGTTGCCCCCTGCCCTCCCTTCAAGGACTGTGCAGTTCCAGAGTGAGGAAAAGGGCTGGAAAAATCACTCTGGACCACACTCACCCAGCCCACTACCTTTTTGAACTGCTGCCTTCTGGCAGGCGCTACAGAGCACTGAGCACCAGAACCGTCAGGCACAGGAACAGTTTTTTCCCTCAGGCTATCCATCTCATGAACAGTTAAAACTGCCCCATTGAGCAATAATTATGTACAATACATAGCTTAATCTATTTATATTTATCCAACATACCATACCTCTTCTGTATATAACAGATTTGTATATTGTACATATGTACATACATATATATATATCTTTTTTCTTTCTTTTTTTCTATTATGCATTTCTATAAATTCTTTATTTTCTATTCACTTTTTATTTTTGTTCTATTTTTGTATTATTATAATTATCTCTGTCTTGTTGCTGTATTGTTTGTACACTGGAAGCTTCTGTCACCAAGACAAATGCCTTGTAAGTGTAAGCATACTTGGCAATAAAGCTCATTCAGATTCTGATTCTGATTTTAATGCTTGCATTACATAACCAACTACATATACAACCTTATTCTAGCATGACTAATGACTAAATTCTCATACAAGCGCATTAACCTTAAAAACCTAATCTTTTTAGGAGAACATTAAACTTGCTTTTAGCGCCCATCAGAGGACATTTCACCTCGAAACTGCAGCAGTAAGTGTGATTTGCAAAAATGTTGCCACAGTCATGTTATTTTCATGAGATCAGGCTTCATCGCTTAATAATCTCAGAGCTCATGGCAGATCTGCCTTGAAAGGTTTGTACATTATCGTTAAACATCAACTTTTGTATGGAGAAGATGAATGGGATTTTTACTTCTGAAACCTAACTGTTGCCCTATGTACAGTACCAAACAATGCCAGTCTTATTGTTAATATTTATTTTTAGTATAAAATGTGTTCCAAATACAGTCTTATTATGAACAAAAAATATACAGTATATATTCACATGTTGGTACAATAAAAAGAGTAGAGTAGTATGTCCACAAATTACTGAATATAAATCATATACTTCAAATGCTGCATTCTGGAGTGTGTGATGGTTTTCCAAATTGTTTATGGGAATATATATGTTTTATGGCTCTTCAGTCCACTGGAATCATATTCTGTGCATATGGTATATGTGTGGGTCTCAGTGTGTGTTGGTTCCATTAGCCCAGTCCCCTGTGTCAAACAGATGTGACACAACATAATCATTGTACTGTCCATCAATCAGTTTAGCTGCATTGTTTTTGACGAACCAACAGTCTACTGTCTGCTTTCCTGAGTATATTCGTCGACTCTTCTTTATGACGTGGACGGTTCGATTCTTCAACTTCAGAGTAGGGTAACTGGGTAGCATGACATTTTTCCCTTGTTTTTCCTGTGTGTTGTTTTCTACATCCATGCTGAAGTTTCTAGGAAGATGTGTCAATCCAATGTCCTCGTACAGGAACTGACCTGTGAGCACAGGAATACGTCCGTTATATAATATACAAGAAATGTGTTTGAGTTATTATCTCTGTTCAAAGTTAGTGAGCTGCCTACATATATCTCATTTTAAGGCATAATAGTCATGCTGTGGATGTGAAGACTATTCAAAAATTATGCAGCAACTTCGTGCTGCCAATGCTTTGGATAAATTCTAAGGCAATTACTCAAAGACAAATGCTTGTAGTGAAGCATCGAGTTCTTATGTTGGTGCATGCCGAAATTTCTCAGGCTGCACAGTATAACGCAATGCATGTATTAGCGGAAACTGCCATCTTTTACTGTCAGTTTTCTTTTTGACGTCAACTACTGTCATGGCAGACAATAAGAATCTGGCTGAGCATCGGAAAAAGTTAGTTAAACTAAGCAATGCAATAGTGCAAGTTTTAAAAAAAAGTTAATACAAGATGGCGGATGAAGCAAATGAAAGGTCGACTATTTTTACTTATATGTTCAATACTGAAAAGTATCAACCAAAATGTTTTTAATAAAACTAATAACTAACTAACAAGCAATCTAACTAGAAGTGGACTATTTTACCTAATATTTGTGTCCGATCTATTTTTATGGTTATTACAATATTGCATCATTAGCTTAGCAACATGCTAAGCATACAAAATGCGTGTATGCTTGCCAAGTGAAGTTGCTGCCTGTGTAGAGTGTTCCAATTCAGTTACCTATTTAGTTACCACCTTCAATTTCGGTTCAGATGCTGCCTTAGAAAGTAGCTGTCTATGTAGGCAGTAGACAATGAGTTAGCTTGATGGGTGTATGGAAAAGAACTAAAGTATATGTGTGGGTGCTTACCTAACAAACCATGTGTATTCTTGCTTAGTCCTTTGCTGTTAGCAATGTAGAAGCCCAGGTGATCTCGCTGATAGGGGGCTGGATTTTTGTAATGGTGGAATAAGATGATGAATTTGATGGTCCCTTGGATGGTTACTGTCAGGTTTGTGTTAGCATTGAGTACCACAGCCAGGTTTGCAGTTTCAACTGAAATACTGGAGCTGGAAGGAAGGATCATCCGGTCGCGGCCGTCCAGTATAACCTTCTGTGGGGTCACCTCAATGTACGAGCGAGTCGGCTTATTGGCTACTATAGTTATAGTTCTGAAATACGTCCTCTGTTCTTTATGACTGCCCATTGGGGCTGGAGCACCAATCAGCGCACCGTTCACAGTCACACCTAAACAACACACATGAAAACACTTTAAAACAAGGATTTACAATCTTTTCCAACCATTTGCCAAGCTCTCCTGTCACCCTATCTTGCCTTAACATGGAAATTGTCACTGGCATGATCACATTTTAAAATATTATTACCAAATACAGCTTGGAGCATGACAGTTTTCCTTGCATACAGGAGTGTAGATTCTGGGTGGGAATCTACACCCATTATTTATACATGATCAATGGAAACGTAAATGCTTCATGCAGATTGTTTTTTTTTTTTTTTTTTTTAAGTAGTCATGTTGTTTACCTGAGTGTTTATGGTCAGTCACCAGTCTGAGGATGTGTCCTGGCTCTCCATTGATGTTGAAACATACAGTCAGTTTACTGTGGGGGAACTCCACCACAAAATGAGGATCTCCATCAACTACAAACAGGTAAGAAGTAGGTGACAAAGAAACAATAAGACATTTGAAGCTGAGTATGGACCATTTGCAGAACTTTGTATGACACATGTTTACAAATTTGGGTGCAATACCTTAGTCTGAGACCAGTCAGTATGACTGAAATAAGACCCTATATAATTACAATAAAATTTTGTTACATGCAAATTAGTCAAATTATGTAAGCTTGCTGTAAATTTGCAACACAAACAACACCATTGAATATTCACACCCAACAAGTTAACTATGTGGTCCTTCTAAGGCAAAGTTTTATATGATATCACATAACATTTCAGCAGAACAGCGACTTTTAAAAGCTTTGACATTAAACAAAGCTTGAATGATGGGCAGTTATACTCATCTGATAAATGCTTTTAATAGATTTCACTTCCACCCTGTTCAAAACTTTAAAAAGACTCTTTGTGAGTACTGCAGTCTGCGTATAACCCCTTCAAATCTGTCTCACACATATACACTGTCTGTGTAAATGCATTTTGATGTACAGTGCATACCACCACACATGCTCGGCCTACTGTAACTATAGTAACATTTTCTGAATATATGAGTTGTGTTTGCTTGCGCAAAACTCTATGTCTAGCACTAGGGAATTCAGGTGATTGCCACAGTGTTCCTATCCATTTGTTAAGGTGTTGTGAGTTTTTATGCGTGTTGCTATGTGGTTGCTAGGTCATTTTGAGTAGGCTACTGATGGCCGGTTACTTTGTGGTTGCTAGGGTGTTCTGAGAGTTTCAAGTGTTCTGTTATGCTGTTGCTAGGGTGTTCTGAGTGTTTTTAGTGTGTTGTTATTTGTTTTCTAGGGTGTTCTTAGTGTTTTAAGTGTGTTGCTATGTGGTTGCTAGGGTGTTCAGAGTGCTGATAGCATATTACTCTGCGGTTGCTAGGGTGTTCTGAGTGTTTTTAGTGAGTTGTTATGTGGCTGCTAGGGCAGGGTTGCCAACTTTGGCTTCCTGGTTGGAGTGAGATTTTGATGACATAGGCTGAATAAATCACACATGCATTATTTCTATTAGTAAGCCTACCATCTTAAATTTGTAACACCAAACATGACCTACTCAAACCCTACAATGAAAAGAATTATCAGTTTTTGTGCACAATTGTATCAATTAACCTGCCATTGACCATTTCAAAAGACACACATACCCTATAGCACTACAAAGGTTTTTCCTGGGTCTTCAGTGGTAGTTCACCAACATGATCATCCTCACTCACAAATTGATTGATTACATAATTGCAATTATTTATAACTTGATTGTATGTTTACATTGGAATCTTGGTGTTATTTTGATAACCTTATTTTGATGTCACCTTTTGAATTTAAAAATGATTAGTTTTTTTTCCTTTAAGGTGCTATGGAAAATCAAACTATTCTATTCTATACTAATCAAACTATTTAATTTAATTCACCCTTTGTTTCTAAAGGGTTAGTCATAATGTTCTGACTGTGAGTAAACCACTTTACTGAATTGGGACTCTGCTTCTATTATCTGGCTTAATGATTTAAGTAATCTCTTGAAATACCTGGCAAACATGGTCAGTTTTCTGGATATCAGACATCAAGAGAACAAGACGAAAACATTGCTCATAAACTGTCCATATTTCATGGAGATCCACACGTTAAACCTCTTCTTTCATTGTACTTGCCCTGGTCAAAGTTTACCATAGTTCTTGCATGGTTTAACAGTAGCATTTAAGACCATCCTCATTAATGTGGTTAGGCCAGCTAGTAATTCTAAAAAATATATTCTTGTTGTAAGAATATTGATAGTCTACACAGTTAAACACAGTTGTAGTTAAACACATTTAACTACACATTTCACTGTTGTAAAAAGTATTATATTGCCTATAGATTTCATATGAAACTGTAACATTTCTGTTACAATACCTGTTGTTGTTTGGCCACTACAGTGAAAATATGATGCGTTGTAATAATTGTGATGTGTAGTTTGAAAAGCCTTGTAATTGATGTTGATGCATGGCACATTGTTGTGTCATTTTTTCATCATCAATAGGCATTCAAATAATAATAACAAGGCAGCTGTCTTGCCGTTTTAAAGTTTAGACTTCCTCCATAGCACTTTTAAGTAGAATATTCTCTGTAGATTTAGAATGGATCGCATCTGCTCTGCGATATCCAGTGAAGATGACTCTCTCAACAGATGCGCGCTATCCTGTACACTGGTGTGCGATGCGCTGGTCTGCACGGCACTCACATGAAACAAGAGGCACGTTTCAGTTAGCGCTTATAAAGGGTCGAATGAAATAGTGTCCCCAGGGGGTACCCGCTCAGGACACAATGCTTTTTACATCATAATTGCTGGTGGTCATATAAGATTGTAAGGTGTGTAAATATGTAAAATATTTTGTAATATTGTGGTTCAGTAAATCTATAGCAGATAGCTTGCCAAATGTAAGTTAACTGAAAAATACACAGAACAAGAATCTTTTTATTTCACGATCTATAGCTGTGGCAATATACTATTATGTGTAATAAATTATTTAGAAGTCATTAAATGTCATATTTACAAAGTTATATTGTCATACATTATAAAAGGATTTTGTAGGATTTTTACTCAGGCAGTGAATGTAGTAATCATTAAAAGTCCTATGAGCCAATGGATTCACTAAGAATCGCTATGACGTCAGATGCAGACTCTATTTTACGGGCAGACACAGTTCATCACGACACCGGGCCAAAATTCCAATCGTCATACCAACAGAAAAAAATCAAACAAGCAGATTTTTAGCTATTTCTTTTTTATTTACTTTACATTGAATGATGTTGTCTTGTCATTTGGAGTGAGATTTACTTTGGTAGCGTGAGACAGAGCATGAAAGCGTGTGTCTCGTGCCAAATGCGTGAGAGTTGGCAGTTCTGAGTGTTTTAATGCGTTATTATGCGGCTGCTAGGGTGTTCTGAGTGTTTTTAGTGCATAGCAGTTGCTTGGGTGTTCTGAGTGATTTAGTGCATTGTTATGTGGCTGCAAGGGTGTTCTGAGTGTTTTAGTGCAATACTTTGTGGTTGCTAGTGTGTTCTGAGTGTTTTAGGGCATTGTTATACAGCTGCTATGTAACGAATGAGGCTGGTATCCCTTCAGCCGACCACCAGAGGGAGCCCTCTCCCAAAAACTGACTCTGTACCATTTCCTCTATGGTTACTTCCTGTTTGAACCATATAAATAGCCATGCTCTTCCATTATGACTTTGCGAAGTATTGCCAGGTTCATTGCCTTACCAAGCGTTATTCTCATTGTCTGTCTCATTGCCTTCTTGTTATGACCATTGTGCCTGCTTTACTGGATTACCGATTTTGGATTACTGTTTTGCTCTGTTTGCCTGGATGGACTTATTACCTGTGTAATGACTACTTTGCCTGCTTCAACGATTACGTCTCTGCCTTGTGTCTTGGATTTGTCTGCTGATTGTAATAAACTTCTTGCATATGGATTCTACCTTCGCCTCCATGTCGAGTCCATTATAGAATACATCTCCACCAATGAATCCAGTGGAATTTTCTCAACTCCAGGCTGCATTCGCTCACCAGAGCGAACTGCTCAAATTTTCCAGGAACAACTGAACCACATAAGAGCTGAAAATGAGAACCTCACCCGCTATATCCGTTCTCTTCCATCTCCACAAGCTACACCGTTAAGATTCACTCTTCCTGATAAATTTGACGGCTCGCCAGAGAAATGTAAGGTATTTTTACGTCAGTGTAAAGTATATTTCTCCAATCAACAAGAGTCATTCAGTCAGGAGTCCAAGTAATGATGACATTACTTACCGGTAAAGCACTAGAATGGGCCTCAGCTGTTTGGGAGAGTGATAATCGGCTTCAAACGTCATTTGATTACTTCGCTTCCCAGAACCATGAAGTGTTTGAATACCCAGAGGGAGGTAAAGATGTCTCTGTTCAGCTGCTTCATGTACACCAGGGTTCATGTTCTGCAGCTGACTTTGCCATACACTTCAGAACATTAGCAGCCCAAAGTGGATGGAATGAGATTGCACTCAAGACTGTGTTCAGAGAGGGACTGAACTACAATCTGCAGGCCGAACTCGCATGTAAGGATGAGGATTAAACACTCACTGAATTCATTTCATTGGCAGTAAGGATTGATAATTTACTGCGTAATTCACCACGCTCAAGGATTAGCTCCAAGTCACAACCATCAGTCCAAAGTCAAGTTCAGGCATGCCCCGAAGCTCCTGAACCGGTTCATTCATCCTTCCACCTCACCAGCTGCAGCAGGCTTCTTCTTCGTTGAGAAGAAAGATGGAGGGCTCCGTCCATGCATTGACTACCATGGACTGAACACAGTGACAATCAAGTAAAGGTACCCACTCCCTCTTGTTCCGACCGCCTGCTGAAACACCAACTCTACGTGAAAGCAGAGAAATGTGAGTTCCATGTTACCCATTCAACATTCTTAGGGTATATCATTAGCCATAGAGGCGTTGAGATGGATGACTCCAAGATCAAGGCAGTCACGGAGTGGCCAAGACCCAACACTGTTAAGGAGCTACAACATTTCCTGGGTTTTGCGAACTTCTACAGGAGTTTATCCGCAACTACAGTCTCATCTCAGACTGTGGCAGGGAATTAATATCATCACAGACTTTAAAGGGAATAAAAACTCTGCCGTGAACACCACTGCTTCTCTCCCGGATGAGCTAAATATTTTTATGCACGGTTTGAGGGAAATAACACCGCCCTCGCAGAGAGAGCTCTCGCGGCCAAACCTATAGAGGTTAGTTCACTCTCCGTCTCTGTAGCGGATGTAACCCGATCCTTCCAATGGGTGAATATCCGTAAAGCCGCGGGTCCAGACGGCATTCCGGGCCACGTCATCAGAGCGTGTGCGAACCAACTGGCTGGTGTTTTTATGGACATTTTCAACCTTTCCCTCTCTTTGTCTGTAGTCCCCACATACTTTAAAATGTCCACCATTGTGCCTGTACCAAAGCAATCCAAAATCACTTGCTTAAATGACTGGTGTCCTGTTGCTCTGACCCCCATCATCAGCAAATGCTTTGAGAGACTAATCAGAGATTACATCTGCTCTGTGCTGCCTCCATCATTGGACCCATTGCAGTTTGCTTACCGCAAAAACCGCTCCACTGATGATGCCATTGCATCTACAATACACACTGCTCTCTCCCACCTGGAAAAAAGGAACACTTATTTGAAAATGCTGTTTGTAGACTACAGCTCAGCATTCAACACCATAGTGCCCTCCAAGCTTGATGAGAAACTCCGGGCTCTGGGCGTAAACAGCTCGCTGTGCAGCTGGATCCTGGACTTCCTGTCAAGCAGACGCCAGGTGGTTAGAATGGGCAGTAACATCTCCTCATCACCCTCAACACTGGAGCCCCGCAGGGCTGTGTTCTTAGCCCACTCCTGTATTCCCTGTAAATACATGACTGTGTGGCAACACATAGCTCCAATGCCATCATTAAGTTTGCTGATGATACGATGGTGGTAGGTCTGATCACTGACAATGATGAAACAGCATACAGAGAGGAGGTGCACACTCTGACCCTCTGGTGTCAGGAGCACAACCTCTCCCTCAACGTCAGTAAGACAAAGGAGCTTGTGGTGGACTTCAGGAGAAGAGAAACAGCCCCATCACCATCAATGGAGCACCAGTGGAGAGAGTCAGCAGCTTCAAGTTCCTGGGTGTCCACATCACTGAGGAACTCACATGGTCCGTCCACACTGAGGCCGTTGTGAAGAAGGCTCATCAGCACCTCTTCTTCCTGAGACAGCTGAGGAAGTTTGGAATGAACTGCCACATCCTCACACGGTTCTACACCAGCACTGTAGAGAGCATCCTGACTGGCTGCATCTCCGCCTGGTACGGCAATAGCACCGCCCACAACCGCATAGCCCTGCAAAGGGTGGTGTGAACTGCCAGACACATCATCGGAGGTGAGCTTCCCTCCCTCCAGGACAAATACACCAGGCGGTGTGTGAAAAAAGCACGAAGGATCATCAGAGACTCCAGCCACCCGAGCCATGGGCTGCTCTCACTGCTACCATCGGGCAGGTGGTATCGCAGCATCAGGACCCACACCAGCCGAGTTCATGACAGCTTCTTCCCCCAAGCAATCAGACTTTTGAACTCTTGATCTCCCACGATCAAAATACATCAGCACTGCACTTTATTACTCTTATTATCTCACACTGGACTATCATAAATTATATTCTCTTAACAACACACTGGCAACTGACTATCAAACGACGGCCTGAATGTCAATACAGTACAATACAACCTACTGTATATTTTATATATACTATATATACTATTTTTTTATTGTATAATGTGTATTCTGTATTGTATGTATTGTATAATGTACATTGTATGTTATTATTTGTATATTGTGTTGTGTGTAATTATGTGTATATTAGATTTTAAATTGTGTTGTGTAAATTTGATGTTTATTGTAGATTGGTATATGTCTCATCACTGTCACGACTGCTATGTTGCTCGGAATTGCACCCAAGAATTTCACACACTATTGCACTTGTGTATATGGTTGTGTGACAATAAAAGTCATTTGATTTGATTTGACCATAAGAACCTCGAATACATCAAGGGAGTAAAATGTCTTAATCCACGACAAGCCCGATGGTCACTCTTCTTCACAAAGTTCCAATTCACAGTCACCTACCACCCTGGCAGTAAGAACTGCAAAGCTGATGCTTTCTCTCGTCATCATGATCCCCTTCACAACACACCTCAAAACAAATTTATACTCCCACCTTCTGTCATCATCACACCCATAAGCTGGGACATCATGGAAAAGACCCAAAGAGCCCAACAAGCAGATCCTGCACCACCTGAATGCCCTCCAACAAAACAGTATGTACCACGCACTATGCCAAAGAACAATCCAATGGATCCATACCTCCCTCAGCACTATAAGCCTGGTACGTAACTCATTTTGGTGGCCTTCAATCATTAATGATGTCACTGCATACGTAAAGCATGTCAAGTTTGTGCAAAGTCTAAAACCCCCAGAGAACTGCCAGCCGGCCTGCTACAGCCACTGCCTATCCCTCAGAGACCCTGGTCCCACCTGTCCATCGAATTCATCACCAATCTACCAAACCCCAATTGGTATACCACCATCTTTGTTATCATTGATCATTTCTCTAAGTCATGCAGACTAATCCCCATGAAATGTCTACCCACTGCCATGCTTTTCCACCAAGTGTTCAGGATCTATGGTCTGCCAGAAGACATAGTGTCTGACAGGGGACCACAGTTCACTTCCAGAGTCTGGCAGGCTTTCTATAAACAGCTGGACATCAACGTCAGCCTCACGTCTGGTTATCATCCTCAGGCAAACGGACAGGTGGAGAGACTAAACCAGGAAATCGGCAGATACCTCAGGTCTTACTGCAGTCGAGAACAACAGAGGTGGAGTGACTTCCTTCCATGGGCTGAATACGCCCAGAACTCCCTCACGCACTCATCTACTGGACTCACTCCCTTCCAATGTGTGCTGGGCTACCAACCCCCTATGTTCCCTTGGTCGGGTGAACCCTCTACGGTGCCAGCGGTGGATGTTTGGATCAGGCGGAGCGAGCAAGTGTGGGACAGTGCGCACGTCAGATTGCAGAGGGTCGTTCGGGCCTAACAGATCCAAGCGGATCGATGACCTGGCCAGAGAGTCTGGCTATCTACACGAGACCTCAAGTTGCGGCTACCCTGCAGGAAACTCAGCCCCAGGTATATTGGTCTGTTCAGAATTGTAAGACAAATCAATCTTGTAACTTACTGACTGGAGCTACCTGCTAACTACCGCATCTCTCCTTCCTTTCATGTGTCATTGTTGAAACCTGTCCACCCGACATCTGGCCCTGGAACCACAGATCCTGAGCCTCCTCCTCCATTGGAGATAGACGGATCACTTGCTTACATGGTCAGAGAGATCACAGACTTACATCGTCGAGGGGGCCAGATGCAGTACCTGGTGGACTGGGAAGGTTATGGACCAGAGGAGAGACCTTGGGTAGCCGCCAAGGACATTCTGGACCCATTATTGACTCATGACTTCCACCGAGTGCACCCGAATCGTCCTGCACCATGACCAAGGGGACGACCCAGAAGAAGAACACCGGGACCGATTACCTGTGTAATGACTACTTTGCCTGCTTCAACGATTACATCTCTGCCTTGTGTCTTGAATTTGTCTGCTGATTGTAATAAACTCCTTGCATATGGACCCTACCTTTGCCTCCATGTCGAGTCCATTACATGCTAGGGTGTTCTGAGTATTTTAGTGCAATACTTTGCAGTTGCTAGGGTGTTCTGAGTGTTTTAGTGCATTGTTATGAGGTTTCGAAGGTCAGGATTTCTTACAGTCATGGAAATCCTGGAAAAGTCATGGAATTTAGAAATTGTGTTTTCCAGGCCTGGAAATGTCATGGAAAAACAAGTTAACACAATGTTTTGGAAAAGTCATGGGATTTTTTAACAAAATATTTTCAGCAATAAGCGCTACCCAGAGCCCGCACAGAGCAGCAGTATGCAAAATGCATTGCTGTGTAAACTGACTAGTTTGTGAATAGGCATAGCGCCATGCGGTGATGCATTTTTGCACTTAACACTTGAAGTTCGCTCACGGTTGCTCAAGTTCATATGGATAATGTATAAGTAAAGGAATTAGTAAATTTCATATAGGCTATTAAGGCTTTGTATGTAATAACTCACCATGTTAATTAAGCTTATGGTGATTTTGCTTGTGAGTCTGAGCACTGTTAATTGTCCACTTCTTTATGAGCAATCATTAAAAGTCTCGGTATCACCTGTCCCACACTATCCTGTTTTAATGGAAAGCATGAGAGAAGACATGCACTGGTTGTCATTGATGTCCCCTGATATTCCCCCCGGCCAATTTTGTCAAGTGCCGCATCTGTGTCCCGGAGCAACAGCTGATGTGAGGGCTCTCCGGCGTCTGTTTCAGGTCTATTTCTCTAATTTTTTACTTCTCCATTCTAATCTGTAATTATTATCATTAACAATTGTGTGAAAGTGATGAAAATACAAATATATACAGTATGTTTACTGTAGGCCTATATAGCCTATATATTTAGAAACGTTCTCAGCTGTTTGGATGTGAGACACTAAAATACTGTGTCCCGTATTGATTTAATATTAAATGCAATTCTGTTCGCTTTAGTACTCAACGATTCCATATTATACGTGACGGTTTAGAACAAAAAAAAAAAAAAGCTGGCTTTGCGCAGGTCTGATTCGCAGTTCTCACAAAATGTGCATTTGAAGAATTTCTCTCTCTGTGTCAGTGGTCAGAAAACAGTTTGCAAGAATTTTGTCTTGATTGTGAGGGCTACAAATAATCTCAGACCATCTCGGGAATTGCTCGGAGTTTAACTAACGTTAAATCCAGCGGTTAACATTTTACTGTACAAGTATAGTCTATACCGGTATATTTTTGACTATTTGTTTGAATAAGAAAAAGTGGTCAAGTGGGCATTTAAAAGCTGACAGTGAGACATCCAAAAGATGTGTTGACAGGACAAGACAAGGCAAAAACAATGTGTTCACAGCAAAAAAAAAAAAAAAAATAATGAAAATAAAAAATAAATAAATAAAACTTTCTTGAATTGTTACAAAGCAAATGCTGTGTGTCATTGCTTTAGTGCTATTGTATAAGTGCATGTTTTGACTGTTATATACACAATGCTGAATTTTATTTTTCACAAAAACTAGGGCTGTCAATCGATTAAATTTTTTATTAATTAATTAAATGATAAGGCAAGTAATTAATCTAATTAACCGAAATTGATTACATATAAATATTTGCTGAGAAATCCACTCAAATAACAATAATTCAATAATAATAATAATATAAAATGATCAAATAATTATAAATAGTTATATATAAATAATTATAAAAAATAATAATTCAGATACTTAAAATGCATTACATTATTGTGGCAGACAAGTAAAGCAAAAGTGGCTTTAGAAGGGAATATATTTATTTCCATATTACTGAACATAATCCTGTCATTGGCCTGCAGTTCACAGCAATCCATTTTGCAGTTGAATTAGTCAATCTTTCAGAGATATATTTGACTATAAGGGCTTTTCTAAGGACGTGTAAGTGTAAATGTGCGTCAGACAAATGCTTTTAGAGCGCTTTGGTTGCGTGACTTGTGTCGTGCCATAAACACAGCGTTTTTAGGTCACTGTGTCAAGTAAAATGTGGTTTGCAACTTAGAAAAACATGTCTCGAGATCCGTGCATTCGGAATTGCGCTCCGTCCAACTGTGTTTGAACGCAACAATGCGTTGTAACACAGTACTAAGTTCGTGGGCAACGGAGGAGTCAGGAGACAGCAAACAGTCAAAGGTGAGTATTTTATTACTCTCTCTCAGGGTCTTATAAAACTAAAACAAAAAGGGCTCTTGGTGGCCAAACCTACAAATAGGTCAACAGTATAACACATATGTTCAGGCACAGGCTCTGGTCTCTCTCTCCCACTCTGACGCCCTGGCGTGCCTTTTCAGGTCTCCCTCTGCCATCACTATAATTAGAGACAGGTGTTAGAGATAATTATGACCCAGGTGACGAGCCTTACCGCTCTCTCTCTCCCGCAGACCGACACATGACCACGCCCCCCATGCCACACGCGTTCTCATCTTGTGATGTCGCAAGTGTCAAACAAGCCTGATTGTGATTGTTCTACAGTTGCTCTTAGCCCATTCAGCTTGAGTTTTGCTTACTGTCCCCTGCTGAAAATAGGCGGTACTTCAAGCTTGAATTGCTCTGGTAGAAAAATTCCTTATTAAGTTCCGGGGACTTGATTAATTGCGTTAATTTGTTAAACACACTATTTTTATATATAATTAATCACACCGAATTAACACGTTAAATCGACAGCCCTAGTAGAAACATTTGAAAATGCTGCAAAAGAGTTTTGGAATTTCATGAAAAAGTCATGGAAAAGTCATGGAAATTTACTAGTCAGAATGTGTATGAACCCTGCAAGGTGTTCTGAGTGTTTTTAGAGCATTGCTATGCAGTTGCTAGAGTGTTCTGAGTGTTTTTATTGTGTTGTTATGTGGTTGCTAATGTGTTCTGAGTGTTTTTTGTGCATTTTTATGTGGTTGCTAGGGTGTTCTGGGTGTTTCTAGTGCATTGTTATGTGGTTGCTAGGGTGTTCTGAGTTATTTTAGGGTGTTGTGAGATTTCTAAGGTGTTTTAGAGCATTACTATTGTGTTCTGTGTGTTTTTAGCATGTTGTTATGTGGATGGTAGAGTGTTCTAAGTGTTTTGAGTGCATTGTTACTAGGGTGTTTTAATTGCTGATAGCACATTACTTTGCGGTTGCTCGGGTGTTCTGAGTGCTTATAGTGCATTACTTTGCGGTTGCTAGGGTGTTGTGAGTGTTTTTAGTGCATTGGTATGTGGCTGCTACTAGAGTGTTCTGAGTGTTTTTAGTGGTTGTTATGCGGTTTCTAAGGTGTTCTGAGTCTTTTTAGTGAATTTTTATGCAGTTGCTAGGGTGTTTTGAGTGGTTTTAGCATGTTGCTATGTGGTTGGTAGGGTGTTCTGAGTGCTGATAGCTCATTACTTTGCGTTTGCTAGGGTGTTCTAAATTATTTTAGAGCATTGTTATAAGGTTTCTAGGGTGTTCTGAGTATTTTTAGAGAGTTATTATGTGGTTGCTAGGGTGTTCTGAGTGCTTATAGCTCATAACTTTGCGATTGCTAGGGTGTTCTGAGTGTTTTCAGTGCGTTGTTATGTGGTTGCTATGGTGTCTTTTAGTGTGTTGCTTTGCAGTTGCTAGCATGATCTGGTTGGTTGCAAGGTGATTAGATATGTCTGAGGTCCCACCACCAATGTAAGTCTATGAGATTTTTCATCAGTTTTATTGATTTTATTGATATGACGCGTGACCTTACCAACGAGCTTACGTCATCCCTCTCATTAACTATTCCTTTAAAATTGAATACTCTGGGACAAGGGTTTGTTCGAATGGCCTAAAGTAAAAGCAATAATAACAGGGATACTTGCCTTAGCAAACACCACTAATTATCAGCTCTTTTCCCATCACTGCCAAAACTGTGGCATTTCAATTAGAGCCTGTACACAACTCTCAGTAGCTATTTACTACACTCTAATGAAGCACCTTTACCTGAACAACACAAATTACAAACCACACAGTCCATGTGAACTGACACTAGTGCTGTTACATTACCACCAAGTTTAACTACAAGCACACAGTCAAACTGAAATGTATAGCAGATGAACAAATGTAGAAAATTAGAAAATACCAGATGTTTTGGATAGGGTGACAGACTTTTTGGCGGGTTTGCGTACGCCACCTGCAGATAAGAGGAAACAGTTACATGGTCATGGATTGTTTGAACTAGTGTTGAGTCACCAGTGCTGTCAAGGCCAACTGACTCATTGTGTAATGTAAGTCATAATAACCCCAAATCTGATGTAAAACAAGGATGTTCTACGTTTTGTCCAATTTAAATAAACATACTTGTTGCCTTGGCAATTGCAGAACTCGGCTTCGACAGTCCATTTCTGATGAGGCTCTGGGTTAAGCTGTAGTCATCTTCTGATAGCTGATTGGATGATTGAGGAGAGGGTGGTGCTTTAGTGGGCGGGGCTTCCATGGATACCGCCCCTGCTAAAGTTCCGTCTGCTAGTATTTGTGGTTTCTCCACAATCATTTCCGTTAGTGGCGTAAGGAAGTTGTACGTTAACGAAAGATTTGTAGCATGTTGCGTGTAGTTTTCTCGCTCTCCGCTTGTCTGGCTGCGAAGTCGTCCCTTTAGTCCATCTTTAACGCTCAGGTATCCCCACAATCGCTCCACATAACCATCTGAATTTGGACCCACTTCCGCTTCCACTAGCCGCTTTTCCGTTTCCCGCTCACGTTCCCGTAAAGACACATCTTTGTCCAGCATGATGCTTCTCTCACTGTTGCTGGCGGTAACCTGAACATGTAGTGAGTCTGAGCTGCGATTGGTCAACTTTCCCGCCACAACAAGCTCTGAGCCATTGAAGTAGTTTGTGAAAAGGTTCTGGGTGATGTATTCCACAGCATCCTCTGAGTATTCCACCCGGATATCGGATAACAGTGGTGTGCCAATCTCATCGTAAAAGCTGTAGGAGAGAAGGTAAGTATGTTGCTTCAGACTGTGGGTTAATAAGTCATGTATTCTTCACACTGAACTTGTTGAACTTATAGAGTAGGGCACAACTGTTAAGCCTTTTGTAAAGAGTTCTGACTTCCCATGGCATCTTATGTGACTTTTGACCTGTCACCTTGACTTCTTTACAAGATTAGCATAAAAATCAGATCTTCTAGAAGCCTTTCAAATTTTGAATCAACACTGTTTCACTATATTACTTGACTGTGCTGTTTATCATTGTGTTATCTTGCTTATAGTTAACATAACATGCCTTTTAAAATTTGTTCAGACAGACAGGAAAAATCTGAATTAATATATAATATAAAAATCTGTAGCATCAATGACTCAAATCGCTGTAGTTTCTCCAGTTGTGTCAGATTTTACTCATTTTCACTAACTCTGTCCCAGTATAGTAAACTATGTGGCAATGTAGTGAATAAGGAATGAAGAACCAAATGAGTGATTTGTATATACTAAACCTTTGTAGGCCTATTTATTTTTGTTATTTTTTAGTTATTTATTTTATTTTTCAAAAAAAATGTACGTGGCTTGTTATATGTACAGTTGTGCTCAAAAGTTTGCATATCCTGGCAGAAATTGTGAAATTTTGGTATTGATTTAAAAATATGACTGATCATGCAAAAAAACTGTCTTTTATTTAAGGATAGTGATCATATGAAGGCATTTATTATCACATAGTTGTTTGGCTCCTTTTTAAATCATAATGATAACAGAAATCACCCAAATGGCCCTGATCAAAAGTTTACATACCCTTGAATGTTTGGCCTTGTTACAGACACACAAGGTGACATACACAGTTTTAAATGGCAATTAAAGGTTAATTTCCCACACCTGTGGCTTTTTAAATTGCAATTAGTGTCTGTGTATAAATAGTCAATGAGTTTGTTAGCTCTCACGTGGATGCACTGAGCAGGCTAGATACTGAGCCATGGGGAGCAGAAAAGAACTGTGAAAAGACCTGCGTAACAAGGTAATGGAACTTTATAAAGATGGAAAAGGATATAAAAAGATATCCAAAGCATTGAAAATGCCAGTCAGTACTGTTCAATCACTTATTAAGAAGTGGAAAATTCAGGGATCTCTTGATACCAAGCCAAGGTCAGGTAGACCAAGAAAGATTTCAGCCACAACTGCCAGGAGAATTGTTCGGGATACAAAGAAAAACCCACAGGTAACCTCGGGAGAAATACAGGCTGCTCTGGAAAAAGACGTTGTGGTTGTTTCAAGGAGCACAATACGACAATACTTGAACAAAAATGAGCTGCATGGTCAATTTGCCAGAAAGATTTTTTGTGGCAAAATGCCACAAAAAAGCCCAGTTAATATGCCCGACAACATCTTGACACGTCTCACAGCTTCTGGCACACTGTAATTTGGAATGACAAGACCAAAATAGAGCTTTATGGTTACAACCATAATCGCTATGTTTGGAGAGGGGTCAACAAGGCCTATAGTGAAAAAAATACCATCCCCACTGTGAAGCATGGTGGTGGCTCACTGATGTTTTGGGGGTGTGTGAGCTCTAAAGGCACGGAGAATCTTGTGAAAATTGATGGCAAGATGAATGCAGCATGTTATCAGAAAATACTGGCAGACAATTTGCATTCTTCTGCATGAAAGCTGCGCATGGGACGCTCTTGGACTTTCCAGCATGACAATGACCCTAAGCACAAGGCCAAGTTGACCCTCCAGTGGTTACAGCAGAAAAAGGTGAAGGTTCTGGAGTGGCCATCACAGTCTCCTGACCTTAATATCATTGAGCCACTCTGGGGAGATCTCAAACGTGCGGTTCATGCAAGACGACCAAAGAATTTGCATGACCTGGAGGCATTTTGCCAAGACGAATGGGCAGCTATACCACCTGCAAGAATTTGGGGCCTCATAGACAACTATTACAAAAGACTGCACACTGTCATTGATGCTAAAGGGGGCAATACACAGTATTAAGAACTAAGGGTATGCAGACTTTTGAACAGGGGTCATTTCATTTTTTTCTTTGTTGCCATGTTTTGTTTTATGATTGTGCCATTCTGTTATAACCTACAGTTGAATATGAATCCCATAAGAAATAAAAGAAATGTGTTTTGCCTGCTTACTCATGTTTTCTTTAAAAATGGTACATATATAACCAATTCTCCAAGGGTATGCAAACTTTTGAGCACAACTGTATGGTGGCAGTTTACTGGTGAAATGAACATTAACCAGGTCTCATAGTGAAAACGTGACTCTATATACATCTTTGCAAAACTTGTTATACATGTCTCCAGGTACAATTCCCTGCAGTTTCCAGGTGAAATGAACACTAGAGGAACTATAACAACTGTGTGTTTTATTCACTTTCACTGAAATCATGACTTTAATGGCTGATTATGACTTTATAAATACTTATTTTTCTCTCTGTTACTCAGACCCTGCTATTTTATGATATCGACACACTTTTACTCAAACGCATCTTTCTTGAAACAACAGACCCAACTACATATATACACTTATTCCAACATTATTAACTTGCGTGGTAGCTCACCTGATAGGATGTTGGACTTAAAGTCAGAGGACCATGGTTCAAGTCCAGCTATGACCTCAAGCTGACATGAAACACAATCATAGAAGCAGCACGAAATGAGGTGGTTGCTTCAGAAATTGTGCTTTTTAGGTTTAGGCAATGATAAGGTAAGGATGTCTTTTTTAACGTCTCATATACTGTATATTTCAAAACACTAATTGTTAGGTTCAGGAAAAAGTTTTAGGTTAGGGGGGTATATTTAAAACAAAACACCATTTTACTCGCTTTTGATGCCCCCAGCTGGACGTTTCACTGGAAACCTGCAGCCAAATGTGTAATACAGCACATACAATTTGAATTGCAAATATTTTGTCATGTTCACATAAATTTCATGAGACCAGGCTGACATTAGAGGCGCTACAACAACAACGACTTGTATCATGAATAAAACAGCAGATTACCATTAAAACATATTGTTCACTCTGTTCCTCACACAATGCTATCTAACATAACAACAACATTTACAAGCTTGTAAAGCATGATCAAATTGCGTGATAGCTCAACTGATAAACTGTTGCACTTGCAATGCAAAGGATGGGATACAAGTCCTGCGGGGCACCCGAGTCTGCAGAAAATGACATGGTTGCTTCAGCGATTGCATTTTTCATCTCAAATTTGCATTTATGACACTATCGGTTAGGTTTAGGTTTAAGGTTTGGGGTAGGGAGTTCAGTTTTGTTGAAAACCTCATCTGTTTGGAAGAACAGTTAACTAGCTTTTAGCACCACTCAGTGGATATTTCACTGTGGAACTGCTGCGATACGTGTAAGAAATTTGTGTAATCTGATTACATATTATTTGCATTACCTATCATCAGTCTTTTAATCGGTTCACCAACCCGGAAAAACATTCAAACGTGTGGTGACCTCATGTTCCTCACCCTTTGAGCATAATTCTTGCATCAGCATCCTCTGGGATCCTCCTCGTGGTTCCACAGTTCTCCAGGGACATCCTTTCCAGCAGCCTGTAGTCCACATCATTACCCATCCCAATGGTGAAGAGGCAGAACTTCTCTTGCACTGTTGCTTTGGTGTTACCAAGGATGGTTGGACTCTGCACAACGCCTACCGTGGGCCGCCCATCTGTCAGGAAGATGATGAGCGACACACTGTTGTGATGGGCCTCTTCTGTGCTGGATAGGTAGGTACTTAGCAATGTCGAGCCTGTCTGAATGGCACTGTTGATGTCAGTGCCTTGGAAAAGGGTTTCAAATGATGGCGAGAATGAGAGAGTGAGTTAAACAAAAATGGAAAATATGTTTGATATTAAAGGAATAGTTCACCCAAAATTGAAAAGAATCATTGCGCAGCTCATATTATTGTGGACTTGACCACAGTAACCAATGCGTCACGCCATTTTTTTTTATTGACAAGAAAGCAGGTGAGACGCGAGCTAAATGCAGCTCTAATGTGAATAATGACTTACATTTTGGTCTGTTCTTCACTGAAAGCTACGTATCATATGTCTTTAGAAGACTTGGAATATAGGGCATTAACTACATTTGTGAAACTTTTATGGCACTTTTTGATGTTGTGTGTAGGTGTGTGTGTGTGTGTGTGTGTGTGTGTGTGTGTGTGTGTGTGTGTATGTCATTTTTGGAACTTGAGAAAGAGCTGCGTAAAAACATTCTTGACAAATGTCAGATTTTTGAGTTCCATGGAAAATGTAATAGCGTACTGGTTTGGTACGACATCAATAATGATGGAATGTTCATTTTTTGGGTGAACTATTCCTGTAAGTTAAATTAAATCAACATAAATTTTGTTTAAATGTTTAGCAGGGTGTAGGAGTGTGTAAAACTTTCTACCCCCTGTGGGTGAGATCATATAGATGAACTTCTTGGCATCACGTATATTGTTGGGTGTGACTGGCACTAGTTTGCCTGGCTGCCATACACGGATGCGATTGGAAAAAGTGACAAAATTGAAGTGATCGTTGGGCCGCAGCTCGCGTAGGATTGTGAACAGAGCGTCTTTGGTCTGGATGAGAGAGAGTACAAAAAAGAGCTATTATTGAACACTTTCGTTCAGAGAAGGGTGTATGTATCTGTATGTCTATCTATGAGGTCAGAAAAACCAGCTGGGAGAAGCATGTCATAATATCATTGCCTCATTGAGAGAATGGCACACTGCAAGTTTGTAACTTCAGGAATGTTGAATAAACATTTATAAGTTCAATGAGTCCATTTAAGCTGATGAGTGTAATTTCTTCATTGTTAAAATACTTAATATCTCAGCTTTAGTTTGAAGAGATAAACTAAATGTAAGCAATTTATAAGTTGATTTCCACCAAAAGTGTTTGCTTCCAACAAATGATTGCTTTTCGTTTGAGCATCCTATCCAGCCCAACACAGGAACATTGGCTCAACCAATGGCGTGAATTTTGGGTGGCACTCTTTTGACTAACTAATGGCAGGCAGGGGGAGTGTTCGGGAAACCTCTGGTTTGGTGATGCTAGTGGCATAGAAATTACACACTTTATCTAAGCCCTTTTAAGCCTAAATTAGTGATTTAAGTTTAGATGCTTCAATCAGTGTTTACTGCAGTTTATTTACCTGTTTGATTTTGGTCCCAAGCATGGAGGCACTGGTATCAATCACAAATACAACGTTCTTAGGCACGACAGGCAAGTCTTTAGGGGCAAAATAGTGCACAAAATGTCCATCCAGAACCTGAAAGACAGCAGATACTTTTACTGGGTGTGTAATGATAAAATAGTGAATGATAAAATTGATACATTTATAACAAAATAAATGTATTATAATTGTGTTATAAATATAATTGTGTATAATTATAATCAAATTATATTTAATTGTATAATAATGTGTATTCTTATTCTGTTATAAATATAATTCTGTATGATTGTAATGAAATTATATATATGATTGTATAATAACATACAATTTATCATGTTTATATATTTATATATAATATATTTTTAAATGAAATAGTATTATATGTTTTTTAATAGCCTATATATTATATAATTACATATTATATAAATCGTGTAATGATACATTTTACAATGTGTACTGTGTTTTATACTCATTCGTTAAGTTTTAATATATTTATTGTATTTATTTTTATTTTCTCAAAATGCAGTTCATCATAATCAGTTTTTATGCAGTATAGCTTATATCCTAGCTAAAGATATAACAGAAAGACAAAAATCAACTCAACCTGCAATTTATTGTGTTTATACTGTTATAATACATATATCATATTTTAAAATAATAATAATAATAATATATATATATATATATAGTATTTTAAAATGTGATATATATGTATTATAAACGCCTATATATAAAATAACTGTTAATAATTTTTGCATTAAAATTTCATCAACGTTTTGGTTAGCAACTTCATCTGCAAGAGTCAACAAGAAATCTCTCATTGTACCAAGCCCAGCCATAATGCATTGTGAGAAAAAAAATGGTGTTAAAATAGTGCTAAAATGAAATACAAGGGACATTTATTTATTTAATGATTTATTAATTAATTTGAATATTTTTATCATTTTTTTTACAATTTTATTATGTATTTAATAATATCTTTAAATATTTATTTAATTTTCCATGTAATTAATTCACTATGTGTATTTATTGATTTATTTAATGAAATTAATATGTAATTATTTATTTAATGATGCATTTAATTAATTCACTATGTATTTAATGATTAATTTTAATATTTAAATATTTATTTAATGATTTAATTTTGAGTAATTTGGCCCTCCATATTATAGCTTATATCCTCGCTAAAGATAAAATAGAAATACAAAAATGTACTTGTATAATAACATGCAATTTGTTGTGTTTATTTACAGTAAATGTTATATATTTAGCACAATAGCCTAAATATAATATATAATATAATTACATATATTATATAAAAGTTTAATGATACATTTTGTGTGTTTTATGTATTTATTTTTATTTTCTTTAAATCCAGTTCATCATAATAACTTTTTATGCAATGTAGCTTCTATCCTAGCTACGTATAGATAAAGTATACAAAAGTATACTACTTAAACTTTCTATTGTGACTGTGCATACCTGTATGTCCCCAATGCCCATTTCTCTCTGTACATCATAGCGCACCACAAACTCTCCTAGCATGCCATTGGTGACAATTTTGGCCTGCTGGACGATGTTGGGAGTGAAGCTGATCTTGCAGAAGGTTTCATTTTGTTTGACTATGGTGGAAACTGGTGGTCCTACTTTACCTAAAGGGACATTTTAGAGAAATAAGTTTTAGTAAAGGCCTGTCTTTGTTTTAAATGAACTGAAACAAAATGGGTATTTTCCCAAGAACTTTGAATGGAAAAATAGCAAAGAAAAATACTAAATTATGCCATCTGTGTTGCTGTTTTTGAGCAACAAAATGTTGCAATATTGTCAAATATTTTAATCCATACCAGCTACAACACATCTAAACACACACTAAAGCATCTGATTTGGTTACCATCTGCCTTCCCATTGCCATTGGAGGCTGGAGTTTTGCCATTTCGTAGGGGTAAGACTTCTAGGTAAGTGATACGGGAGTGCTCCACAATGGTAACGCCCACACTGAGTCTACTGACCAACTGCATGGGCCTAACACTGGTCATATGTTCATAATGGCCCAATCGTCTCTGGAGAAGCTCTTCATAGGTCAGGAGGAACACAGCACGGTTACGTCCTGGAATAGTGACCTCCATGCGAAACACCTCCATCTCACCCTCACTGACAAGGAGAGAAGCGAGAAAGCACAACATTGTTACTTTCGAAATGTCAACTCCTTGCCAAAGGAATTTCTTATGGTGCCTGCCAAACCACATTTCAATAATGATGATTTTTGAGTGGAAAAATAAATCTCAACTTTCTAAATTTCTTGCTCATTTCTGATTCACTCACTTTGAGGCAAATTAATTACAGGTGTGAGTGTTTTATCAATAACAGTATGAAGCATTTACATTGATCATGGTATAACTATATTGGTGGAGTTGTACTTGCTTGTTTTGAAGCAAGTACAACCCCCTGAATCTACACCCCTGTCTCCACGTACATATGGCAAGCCCTTTTGACATTTAATCATATTCAGGATATGAATTATAAATATAAATAATTCAGTTTTCACTAGTTAAAATGCAGTTTTGTTTTTTTTAAATAAGTGACTAGGTTTGCACTAGTAAAAAATTTAATTCTTGATTTAAAAAATGGCATTATTACTTGTGGAAATGTCCGTTCTTGATGTCACATTTTTTGGCAAAAGCTGGAACTTTTAGTATCTGTAAATCCTTTTTCACTAGTAGAATTTCAAAATGATCTGTCATTCGCGCTTTCCTGTTCAAAATGCAGTTACAGATATCTATGATTCATTTCTTACTAGTTGAAATTCCAATTTTACATATCAGCAATATACTACTTACTAGTAAAACAATCATTTTGTTATCAATAATTCCATTACTGATATCAGCAATGGAATTACAATTAGTAAAAATGCTCCTTTTTTATATCTATAATTTGGTATGATGTTAATTTGAGATATCTATCAAATTATTGTAAGTAGTAAGAAAGCCTTTTAAGATATATTTAATTACTCTTCAGTTTATTTATAATCTGAAATCCAGTTCCAGATAAATAAAATTATTGCATTAGCATTTTTACTAGTTGTTATTCAGTTGTTGACATAAGGAAATTACTTTTGCACTAGTAACAATATACGTATTGATATAAAAATATTATTTTTTACTAGTAAGAAGTATCTGAAATGTGTATTTGGAATTTCAGTTTGAAATTAATGATAGATTCCGTTGCTGATATCAAGAATTATCATTATAACTAGTGAAAATTTAATTATAGATACCTATTATTTAAATCCTACACATGATTAAATTTCAAAAGGGCTTGCGAAACATATACTCAGCATAACACAAGAGCGTGTTGTATTCTCCATGTTGCCACAGGGGGTGCAAAAGTGGACATTTGCGAAAAGTGTCTTCTTTTATGGTCAGTTTTCTTTCAGGTCCACTACTGTTGTGGTGGAACAGCAGTTTGAAGAGAATCTTGCTGAGCAAGTAAGTTAAAGCTAGTTAAAGTGCAGGCATGTTTATAGCTTGTTACATGATTAATAACACATCTGAATTTATGTCACAGAAATTTGATGGTAACTCTATCGCCCCCTTGAGTACCACCACAGTAACTCAAGATCACATGTTAAGAATGTACAACTTCCAAGCATTGGTTAGGCGTATCTTGACCTCTGCTCTGTTGAGTCCTTGATCTTCGGTTTGCCATTGGTTTCTCTACCTTCCTTCTTAATCTTCTTCTCTTTGGCCTTCACCTGACTGGGAAAGACTCGTCCTCCCACAATCCTTTCCCACCATACCAACAGGATAAAAAAAGAGACTTTTTATTAGTGCTATGGAAACAGCAGCATTTTATTATTGGCACATCCTGTAAATATCTCTCATACCACTGTTTGTCCGTTTGTGGTTAATAATAGTCTAAACTCTCTCAGGGCCTTCAAAAACCTCTCTCAGGATATAAAGACAGTGATGCACTCAACTATAAAAAAATTAAAAAAACACTGAACCCAAATGCAGTCTCTTTAAGGAGTAATTTCAATATGAAACTTGTGGCACCACAATGCTGTATAGGGGTTTCGTAGCTGAATCCCCCTGATTCTTTTGCTAGCTTTCTTTAAATACCCATACCAAAACAACCATCTTCAACTCAAGGTAATAAAACCATAAATTATAATTTAGCCAAATAGGATCCAGTGACCCATAAGGTCACACCTCATATGGGACAGGAGATAATTTT
Organism: Myxocyprinus asiaticus; assembly: GCF_019703515.2. Taxonomy (NCBI): domain Eukaryota; kingdom Metazoa; phylum Chordata; class Actinopteri; order Cypriniformes; family Catostomidae; genus Myxocyprinus; species Myxocyprinus asiaticus. Next base: position 24,581,144 of record NC_059390.1, on the reverse strand, counting down.
ACCAGGGACCATTATGGAGGCACAACCCATCATAGGAGAACAGAATTCTATTAAGTTTGAAATCTTTATTATGATCTATTGAAATGCTGTGGAAATGAGACCATCTTACTAGTCGCACTAAGACAATTAAAATGATACCAAACATGAAAAGGAAAAAAACTATAATTCACAGAGGACATTATATGTGACATATAGAAATTCTGGGTGAACTTTTGGTGACCTGGGCCTGCTGGAAAGGAAAAAAGAAAGTGGAATGGGGGAGAAGAAACAAGTATGCAGGAGAAAGGACCTCTCCCGCAATCTTTTTCCAGAGGAAAGTGACATCAGATGTTGGTTTGTTATTTTATTGTGCATTGTTTGTTTTAATGTTTAAGTTGCAATATATGCAAAACACATATATGAAATGAAATATTTATGGATTGTGCCAGTCATATGTTTAAACTTTAACACTTACATGGTAAAGTTGGAGATGTATGCAGAAGAAGGGATGTGGAACTGAAAGACCCCTTGAGTTGCAGCAGAGTGTCTGTTGAGCATGCTGCAGGATACCGCAGTGAAGGCATAGCGTGAGATGATAGTGGTCTGGATTGACAGCTCCTGAATGTGAGGTTTAGTTTCCTGGAAGGCGAGAGCATGAATAGTTATGACCATAATGAAAATATAGATTAATATTTAGAATAGTTGTTCTAAAACATATGCGATGTAGCCAAGTGGTTAAACATCTGGTCTGATGGCCCTCCCCCCAACCAAATACCACAATTAATACGGTTACTGTTACTACATTAAAGCTGTAACATGGTATTATCCACTAGTGTCATCAAAATATAATGACAGAAATATTCTGAAAGCTTCTTACACTGTTTGAAAGAGATCCGGTATTAATTTATCAGGATTTTACAGTAAATGTACTACAGTGACTGACATGAAAATACCCACTCTTTTCAAAAAGGCCACCAAAAACACTCTTAACTTGGCAAAGGATAACGATACAGAATAAATGTAGTGCAACAACTTGTTTTCCATAACTGGTAGGGAATACATTTGTTGCAAGCTATGATGTTTAAAGTGGCCTTCATTGATGGCTTCTCTAATCACAATGGATGGCCAGTGCTGAAAAAATGTACTCTAAACTGGTGCACTATTTGTTAAAGTGGTAATTTACAGTAAATGTTAATCCCAGACTAGCTTGCTATAGCCCATCAAGTATTTGCATGTGATGAAAAATGTTACACCATTGTCCCTATATCTACACTGTAAGCCCTAATGTTGTCATTACTGGAAAAGTCAAGTTGTCTTAATTAAACATTACTTGAAATGTTGAGTTTTGGTCTCATAACTCAAATACCTAAGTCCTTTGAATTTATTATTATTATTTAAATCCATAGACTTAAGATTTTAAGTGTTTATAACTCATGTTGAGGACAAAACTGAGGCTATGGGAATACCCATAATGCCTTGTGCTTGAATTATTAAGAATTCATAGAGGTTTTAGCTCTTTTGTAGTATTATTTATGTTGTTGTGTTGCAACATTAGGGTGATCTGTGTCCCCTTTGGTGAAGTTGGACCAAAGTTTGGTCCTGTTAACTCTATTTCAGTTCACCTTGTGCATGTGCAACTGAGGTACAGGTTTATATGCATTTCTGTGGAGAAATAAGTTCATTTGCTGTTTGACCTAGAATCAGTTATAATCCTCATTAATTAAGCTGTGTTATTGTATGACCTAAATTTGAGTCCATTCAGTTAAATTAAGTTAAAACATCAACATTGAAACAGAAAATCTGAGGTAAGTCTACTTGCAGTTACTATAACTTTTAAAACAAAATTGCTTCTATATGAACACCAAGTTAAGTGAACTTAATTACACAAGTTTTGGAGATGCCATCACTCAATTCAACTGAGGGAACTAGTTTACTCAATCCATTGAGTAGAGTCAATTTATTAGGTTTTTCACTGTACAGTATGATCCCCCCAGGGAACTTTTACCCCACACTTGGAGTTATTTAGAAGTTTTTAATCAAAACAAACTATCTTTACAATTTCTATTTACACAAATTGTGTTGTTCCATCAAAATTCAATAAAATCAAATACATTTTTTCGATCGTTTTATGCCCTACTTCGGGATCAGAAGAAAATCCCATTTCCCTTAAGACCTGCTTTTACCCTGTTGTGCCCTACTTGATAATACAAAATTAAAAAATAGCCAGTCTATGTGAAACAAACAAAACCAGCAGAAAAGCAGCTTCTCTGTCGTTGTAAACACTTCACTCTCGCGCAACGAGTCTCGCGCTCAGGATTGCGCGGCTGCGCGCGAGTTATTAAATGTTACTTAAAATATGAATTGAAGACGACTTCGCAGACTGAATTTATTATTTGATTATTCAAAACTTAACGTCATCTTGACTATTTTGAGTGGCTATAATCCAGAAAGCGCAGGTTGCGCAACTTTACCTTGGTTAGAAGCGTTTTCACCTGCCGCGGGACTCTATGAGGACCCTGAAGACAAAAAATAACACTGATGAGATCCTAGAAGTGACTTAGTATTAAAATGGCATTTTGATATAGCCCACTAAATGCAAAAAAAAAAAAAAAAAAAAAAAAAAAAGAAAGAAAAGGTCCTACGGCATTTAAATCCATGTCAGAAATCATGTAGTCTTCAAGGTCCACATCCTCTGGAAATTCAGAATCCTCCGTTTGGCATTGAAATACCGGACACAAACACAAGATGAGTACTATGAACAACATTTTAAGGTAGCCTATGTTATTCTGCACTGGCTCGTCTCTGGAGTGGATCGAGTGTGCGTCCAGTGGTCGTGGAGTGTGATCGGGACGGTTATGGTGTCCCACCCATCCGAAGACAGTGAAGCACACGCCTTTTTGGAAACTCCAGTGTTTTTGGTGTCTAGATACTATAGAGCTACTAGGGCACTTGCGACATTCACACTCATCTGTCTGTTACGCAAGAGTGCTTTCGATGGCAGTGTCTGCAATAATTATACACTAAAAAATGCTGGGTTAAAAATAACCATTGCTGGGTTATTTGGTAACCCAAACGCTGGGTCAATATGAGCCATTACCGATAATATAACCCAGCAAAATAGGTTAAAATACTTAACCCAGCGAATGGGTAGAAAAAATAACCCAGCATGTTTTAGAGTGTACAATGCGATTTTTAATGTCTTTTCTGAACACTTTGGTCTTTAGGCTATTTGGTAACCATCATAATCAATATGGTAACCTATAATTTTATTTTGTACATAATAATGTTATGTTGTAAATAACAGCCATTTGAGAAGATAAAAAAAAAAAAAAAAAAAAATGCAATATCCGATTTGGTTTAATTAATATTTTGAAAAATATTCATAGCATTTATAATAATAATAATAATAATATATATATATATATATATATATATATATATATATATATATATATATATATATATATATATATATATATATATATTATTATTATTATTATTATTATTATTATTATTATTATAAAATGCTATTAATATATATATATATATATATATATATATATATATATATATACAGGTGCATCTCAATAAATTAGAATGTCATGGAAAAGTTCATTTATTTCAGTAATTCAACTCAAATTGTGAAACTCGTGTATTAAATAAATTCAATGCATACAGACTGAAGTAGTTTAAGTCTTTGGTTCTTTTAATTGTGATGATTTTGGCTCACATTTAACAAAAACCCACCAATTCACTATCTCACAAAATTAGAATACATCATAAGACCAATAAAAAAAATATTTTTAGTGAATTGTTGGCCTTATGGAAAGTATGTTCATTTACTGTATATGTACTCAATACTTGGTAGGGGCTCCTTTTGCTTTAATTACTGCCTCAATTCGGCGTGGCATGGAGGTGATCAGTTTGTGGCACTGCTGAGGTGGTATGGAAGCCCAGGTTTCTTTGACAGTGGCCTTCAGCTCATCTGCATTTTTTGGTCTCTTGTTTCTCATTTTCCTCTTGACAATACCCCATAGATTCTCTATGGGGTTCAGGTCTGGTGAGTTTGCTGGCCAGTCAAGCACACCAACACCATGGTCATTTAACCAACTTTTGGTGCTTTTGGCAGTGTGGGCAGGTGCCAAATCCTGCTGGAAAATGAAATCAGCATCTTTAAAAAGCTGGTCAGCAGAAGGAAGCATGAAGTGCTCCAAAATTTCTTGGTAAACGGGTGCAGTGACTTTGGTTTTCAAAAAACACAATGGACCAACACCAGCAGATGACATTGCACCCCAAATCATCACAGACTGTGGAAACTTAACACTGGACTTCAAGCAACTTGGGCTATGAGCTTCTCCACCCTTCCTCCAGACTCTAGGACCTTGGTTTCCAAATGAAATACAAAACTTGCTCTCATCTGAAAAGAGGACTTTGGACCACTGGGCAATAGTCCAGTTCTTCTTCTCCTTAGCCCAAGTAAGACGCCTCTGACATTGTCTGTGGTTCAGGAGTGGCTTAACAAGAGGAATACGACAACTGTAGCCAAATTCCTTGACATGTCTGTGTGTGGTGGCTCTTGATGCCTTGACCCCAGCCTCAGTCCATTCCTTGTGAAGTTCACCCAAATTCTTGAATCGATTTTGCTTGACAATCCTCATAAGGCTGCGGTTCTCTCGGTTGGTTGTGCATCTTTTTCTTCCACACTTTTTCCTTTCACTCAACTTTCTGTTAACATGCTTGGATACAGCACTCTGTGAACAGCCAGCTTCTTTGGCAATGAATGTTTGTGGCTTACCCTCCTTGTGAAGGGTGTCAATGATTGTCTTCTGGACAACTGTCAGATCAGCAGTCTTCCCCATGATTGTGTAGCCTAGTGAACCAAACTGAGAGACCATTTTGAAGGCTCAGGAAACCTTTGCAGGTGTTTTGAGTTGATTAGCTGATTGGCATGTCACCATATTCTAATTTTTTGAGATAGTGAATTGGTGGGTTTTTGTTAAATGTGAGCCAAAATCATCACAATTAAAAGAACCAAAGACTTAAACTACTTCAGTCTGTGTGCACTGCATTTATTTAATACACGAGTTTCACAATTTGAGTTGAATTACTGAAATAAATGAACTTTTCCACAACATTCTAATTTATTGAGATGCACCTGTATATATATATTATATGTGTTATTATAGCTTATATATATATATATATATATATATAAAGACTTTAAAACTGTCATGTGGTGTAACCATCAAGTAAAAGGTAGTTTTCTTGCATGTGCACTAACTTAATTTTTATTTAAACAAAATTTTTCCCTTTTTCTTATTTTACAAATATCATGACCACATGACCTGAACAAAATGTGCCTTTTCATAAAAATTTCAAAATACTGGATGTCAAAGAACTCTTCTCTGTTTTATGTTTTTTTTTTTTTTTCCTTTCTTCAACATATAAACAACTAAATGACAACCTACCTGTTGGTTACACCACATTATTTTGATTTGGTGGACAAATATTTTTATTATTTAATATTATTATATTATTAATAATAAAGAAATATTAATAAAATATTATATCATGTCAAAAATTATTTTGAAGAATTTCAGCTTTGAATAAGAGCTCTGGTTATTTATTTATTTGTAGATTTATTTATTTATTTTTACTGTCTCTGGACGGTTACACCACGTGATATTCTTTACTTTAAGCCGCAGAAAAAATTCAAAACTATTTTGAACCCAGAAACTGAAAATATGTTCATCATAGAAAAGGGTGTATTCAAGTAATTGTTTAGTATGAATTGCATTTTTTATGTATTTTTGAAGAACTTAAAAGATCTGGACCAACAACTTAAAAAGAGCGTCACGTCACTGACCCTTGAATTAAATGAGCTTACAAATGTAAATGTTTAATGCAACTATGTTGTAGTTCTCTTCTAAAGCTAAGCGCAGGAGTGATGTACCTGTGCCAACTCAAGTCTGACATCATTTTAATATGGTGTCGCCACCCAGTGTTTTGTTTAGGTTACTGCAGTGATACTTCTGGTTCATCAGCTATCATTTTTGGGCCAACCAGTTGTTTCTGAAGAAGTGACACAGTTTTGTGTTCTAGTCACGCATGTTTCTGTTTTCTACATCTGCTAAAAGAGCTTCATCAGCTCAAAGCTATCTCCCTCAACCTCAGAGGTAGATACGGAGCCTCTTAGAGGACAGTGCGGGAATTTTTCTTTTTCTGAAATAGTTTTGCATTCTCTTGCCATTTTAGAGCGAAAAAAAAAAGAGGGCAAAAGCAACTTCTGAATTATATGGAGCCCCTGATTTTGGCGGAAATTATGGTTTGTTATAGTAATGTAGTAACCATGACTTATTGTAGGCTAAGATGTTTTATTTATTTATTTATTTATTTATTTATTTATTTTGCGGAAACCTATTTCAGAAAATAATAAATAAAATCCCGGCCTGTAAAGGCGGCATGTTTTTTTTAAATAAATATATATACACAGTGCATCCGGAAAGTATTCACAGCGCTTCACATTTTCCACATTTTGTGTTACAGCCTTATTCCAAAATTGATTAAATTCATTATTTTCCTCAATTCTACAAACAATACCCCATAATGACAACATGAAAGAAGTCTGTTTGAAATCTTTGCAAATTTTATTAAAAAATAAAAAACGAAAAAAAACGAAATAAAAATAAATCACATGTACATAAGTATTCACAGCCTTTGCTCAATACTTTGTTGAAGCACCTTTGGCACCAATTACAGCCTCAAGTCTTTTTGAGTATGATGCTACAAGCTTGGCACACCTATTTTTGGGCAGTTTCTCCCATTCTTCTTTGCAGGACCTCTCAAGCTCCATCAGGTTGGATGGGGAGCGTCGGTGCACAGCCATTTTCAGATCTCTCCAGAGATATTCAATCGGGTTCAAGTCTGGGCTCTGGCTGGGCCACTCAAGGACATTCACGGAGTTGTCCCTGAGCCACTCCTTTGTTATCTTGGCTGTGTGCTTAGGCTCGTTGTCCTGTTGGAAGATGAACCTTCACCCCAGTCTGAGGTCCAGAGCGCTCTGGAGCAGGTTTTCATCAAGGATGTTTCTGTACATTGCTGCATTCATCTTTCCCTCGATCCTGACTAGTCTCCAGTTCCTGCCACTGCAAAACATCCCCACAACATGATGCTGCCACCACCATGCTTCACTGTAGGGATGGTATTGGCCAGGTGATGAGCCACGCCTGGTTTCCTCCAGGCATGACGCTTGTCATTCAGGTCAAAGTGTTCAATCTTTGTTTCATCAGACCAGAGAATTTTGTTTCTCATGGTCTGAGAGTCCTTCAGGTGCCTTTTGGCAAACTCCAGGCGGGCTGTCATGTGCCTTTTACTGAGGAGTGGCTTCCATCTGGCCACTCTACCATACAGGCCTGATTGGTGGAGTGCTGCAGAGATGGTTGTTCTTCTGGAAGGTTCTCCTCTCTCCACAGAGAAACGCCAGAGTGACCATCGGGTTCTTGGTCACCTCCCTGACTAAGGCCCTTCTCCCCCGATCACTCAGTTTGGCTGGGCGGCCAGCTCTAGGAAGAGTCCTGGTGGTTCCAAACTTATTCCATTTATGGATGATGAAGGCCACTGTGCTCATTGGGACCTTCAATGCTGCAGAAATTTTTCTGTACCCTTTCCCAGATCTGTGCCTCGATACAATCCTGTCTTGGAGGTCTACAGACAATTCCTTGGACTTCATGGCTTGGTTTGTGCTCTGAAATGCACTGTTAACTGTCATGTCCAATCAACTGAATTTATCACAGGTGGACTCCAGTCAAGTTGTAGAAACATCTCAAGGATGATCAGTGGAAACAGGATGCACCTGAGCTCAATTTTGAGTGTCATGGCAAAGGCTGTGAATACTTATGTACATGTGATTTTTTTTTTTTTTCGTTTTTTATTTTTAATAAATTTGCAAAGATTTCAAACAAACTTCTTTCATGTTGTCATTATGGGGTATACATTATGGGAAAATAATGAATTTAATCAATTTTGGAATAAGGCTGTAACATAACAAAATGTGGAAAAAGTGAAGCGCTGTGAATACTTTCCAGATGCACTGATATATATATAACTTTTTATTAGAACAAAATATGGGAATACAACAACATAAATACAGGACAAACAAAACAATAAACCAAAAACAAACACAACAGGTTTTGCATGTGATTAAGTGAAGTGTAGGTGTGAGGTTGTGTTATGCATGTGTACATCTCTATTCAGTATGTATGTAAATATATATGTAAGGCAAGGCAAGAGTAGAGAGGGGAGAAAAAAATTATGTATATATAATATAATAAACTACGAAAAATAAATAAAGAAATAAAGAAATTAAGAAATAAAGGGAGGAGGCATACCGAGGGGATATGGAGACGGGCCAACATTCAGGGGGAATCAGAGTAGGACAATAGGGCAGGACAGTAGGGCACCCCCAGCCATGTTTCTGCCAAAAAAAATAAATACAAAATAACTAAAAAATAAACATGGAACTGCCATGATTACTATAGTAAAGCCATTTTCCACAGCTTCGGCCACCGGGGTCAGTAATTTGAACTTCGGTAAGCGCAGACCGATTTCAGCAGCAGAACTTTCGATGTTGCCGAATTCACAATCAGTCTGGATTGTCTCTCTCCATGGACTTTTTTTATATCCACAAAAAGGGTTCCTCGCCTGTCTCCATTACTGACCCAAATCACCACCCAGACCTCAAGGATTATAGAGACAGATAACACACTACTGAAGTGGCACAGAGTGATGTGTATGCATTTATCAGAATGGAATGTAATACACTATGTTCTCAATCAGAGAGAGGGCTTGGGACAGGTGATTGGGCAATATTCTGGGTAATGAGGGCACAATTCAAGCAGCGTGTTGTATTAACCCTTGAATTACCTATATGCCCTTTGATAAATGTTACACAGGTTTCATCTTACACAGGAGTCCTTTTTTGTTTTTATTTTTGATACTGTAATGTTCAGCTTTTTATGTTACTTGCTGCCACCACCTTAAATTCTCAGCCAGTTTAGTCTGGCGAGGGAGGTTAACACACCAACACAATAAGATGCAAAAATTAATATGTAATATTAATAAGTAACTGTCGCATATTAGATGGAAACGATGTCCAGCGATGTCATTGGCTGTAGTGAAAGTCATAGGAATTCAAACGAGTGCAGTCACACAATATCATACGAATTAGCCAAATTTAGAAAAGTCGTACGAATCCTGACGATTTTGACGTGAGAGTGTGTTGAAAATACTACACACCAGTGACAAGTCATACTCTTAAAACGCCTCAAATCAACAGTAATGTGCAAGAAATAAATATTGCGGCTTTTCACATACCACCCACGTCTCAAACTCAACCCACCATAGAGTTTGCCCTTAAATTTAAAAGATTACAACTTTATTAAATACATAGGCCTATGAAAAAACAAAAACAAGAGCATTTAAGTCTTAAAACACAACTTTCCAAGGGTCCATGACCCCTCCCCATGGAAAGTCTATGCGAAGAGCTGCACCGTCACCACAGCACAAGACAATTTCGTAGAGGCAACTAAGTCAGTCTGGAGCGTAGAGTTGAGCCCCGCCTGCGGAGAATAACGTTGAGCAGCTGCACTTAATGTGCTTTAATTCCAGGAAGTAGAAATAGTCTAAGCAGCACAGTCACTTTAGAGGGGTGAAATTGAGTCCCAATATCATCAAACGGCCGATACGTCGAGCGAGTGCTCTCAAAACAGACCTCCCATGCTTACTCCCAACTCTTCTTTTAAGTGTTTTCCACACAGTCTTCACAAGCACCCACATTGAGTCTCGGTGATCCTCATTCCATAATCAGTCCCACTAGTGAACTGTCGGGGTGGAGCCCAAGAGTGCAGCAAGCACTACAATGCCACAGTACCACAGTCAAAGCAGAGAAGTAAATGAGATTTTAATAAAGGATGATTTAATTTTGACACTTTTCTTTATCTGAAACTCACAGTTTGATCCCCAACACTTTTAATGGTCACTGTTTCATATAATTCAAGAAGAAATATATAAAGATTTACTGTTTTGATTCGAAGGATTTGAGGCAAATAAATAGACATATTGCATATTGAAACACCCCATTTGTATTTTAGTGTTCAAGCAGATTGTTTCCAAAAACAATATTGCTTCGGCAACAGATGAACAAAAGCATATGATATGTGTCATACCATTCTGGGTAAAGTGTTTGAACATCTACTGGTCAAATTTCAAAGGTTCCCAACTGTCTTTTTTGGTTATGTGTCGCACAACAAATATTGACGAGGCTCAAAGTTCTCACAGTCTGCAGAGGCTGATCACTGAGTGTCAGTCAGTGTGTGTATGTGTGTGGATTGTGCTAGCCATTTTGTTTTGTGTTGAGAGTACTTTTTTCTGGCTCCATGAAGCCTGCATTTCTTTTTCTTTGTGTCCTGCTCTTCTGTCAGAGCTGGGCTTTTGAGTTTGTCATCGATGGGGAGTGGGAAAGTGAAATGGTAAGATGGAAAGAGACTTCAGGGTGTTTGTGCTTCTGTGTGTGTATGCTGTTGATGAGGGTTGAATGGTTTTATTTATCAAAATGTATATTTCGATTTTTTTTTTTTTTTTTTGTTAGTCAGGTCCTTTGGATCAGTACAAAGAGTCTGGAAGATACAGGGTAAGTTATATTTTTCCACTTCAATATGACATTAAAAAGTTGTTAGAAGGAGGATGTTAAATGGAAATGTACTAAAAAAAAAACAACATTATGCAGAATATCTTTATAATAATAATAATTTTTGTACTTGTTTTCAAGAGGATCAGCTGCTTTTTTTTATTTAAAGGTTTTAATGTGATCATAGTGTCACTGAGGCCTTTATTGATTTCCATTGATCAAAGAGTCAGGTGTAAGTCCAGTCTGTGAGATAGTGTTGGATGTCACACAACTGTTTTTAAAGTAAAATGTTAAAATCTATCAAACAAATATTTTCTGTCTGTCAGTGAATACGTTTTTTTTTTTAATCTGGTGAGGAATGCGCTTGAAAGTGGCTTCATCATTTAACAAAATTTCCCATCTTTTTTTGAAAAAATGGCCCAAAATATATCAGGAAAATGTTGCCAATAATTTTTTTCCCCTAATATACAGTATTTGTTGCTAATTGTCAAATAATGTTGTTAAGGTGAAAAAAAAAATGAAATTAATCATTTTAAATGGTTCAAATTAATATATATATATATATATATATATATATATATATATATATATATATATATATATATATATATATATATATATTTACAGTATATATATTATTATTATTATTATTATTATTATTATTATTATTAAAAGAACATTTTTCACTGCTTTTTAAAAATAAATAACAATAAAACATTATTCCAAATTACTTATAACGATGTCTTAATTTAAATGATTTTATATAAACTTTTAATGAGACTTTAATTTTTTACAACCTCCAGATGCTTATAAATGGTTATAAGTGGTATAAAAATGTATTTAGAATATTTTGTAATTTTTCATTTATTCTGTTTTTTTGTTTTTTTTGTTTTGTTTTTTGGCCAATTTAGTATATTTTAGAATTTGAATTTAGAATTATTATCCAAAATAGATTTCAGCAAGACTAGAAAATAGTTGCTTTCCCAATCCTATGTTAGATTGTCACTAAGTTGTATTGCCATTTACACATTACATTGGCAGACACTTTAATCCAAAGCACTTTGCAGTGCTTCAATGATAATAAAGCAATTTTAAATATATATTTAAAATACATTTTGATATTGGAAATGTATTCTATTGCCCAATGCCTATGAAGTCTTGTGATATATTTTAAAATAAACAATTATTTTATTTATTTATTAATTATTTTATATTTGCAATATTGTGGGCAGAAAAAAAATCACTTTGTACATTTTGATGTATTTATACAAGATTCAATAATTTCTCTATTGTTGTGTGTAGAGGAACATTTTGACCAGTGAGGAGGAAGAGGATTTTGAGGTAATCATGTTCTTGTTATTCGACTCTAATCTTATCTATCAATCGATTGGCTTGTTTAAAGACACTACGGTTATTGACTCCCCTCTGCTGCTGTTCTGTCTCTGTTAGAGATGCTTATTTTCTCAAATACTTAAATACGTATTAGTTACTGTGCTTGTTTGTCTCAGAACATGTTTTTTCCCAAATGATTACAAGCCTAAAAAATTATGCTACAAATATAACTGCATTTCAACCAATATAACATTGATTGTGCAACAAAATATGTGTGTGGTCTACTTTTTAGTAGTGCTTGCTAAAGCAACAAACCCTTAACCCTCAGAATTAAACTTTGGCTAATCCTGTAGAGTTTGTGCTACGGACATCAATGATCCCTTAAATCATGCGGTTAATTGAGGAGAGGTGTGCTATTAACTTTCTTAGTGGTCGAACCTACAACCTTTGCCTTCCTGATGATAAAACAGGCAAAAATTCAATCAATTTACATTGAAAGAGAAACCCAAGTCATGTCTAGAGACAAAAATATAAAAGAGAATTGGGGTTGGGCTCTTTTGACTTGGGTCAGTAAGAAACCACCTTAGCAACCACGAGCAACGCCATAGCAACCAAATAAACACCCTAACATAAAGATGCCCTAAAACTGCCCAGTTTGGTTTGATTTGTGTATTGCGTTCTGTTTGTGTATGTAGGCGATTCAGGGCAATGACATCACTGTAAAGAGCTATAAGGTGGAGAGCAGGATCACATCCCGGTTCGCTCACACCATAGTCAAGAGCTCTGTGGTTAACTCAGGCTCCAATGCCCAGAGTATCGGCTTCAATGTGCAGATCCCTAAACAGGCCTTCATTAACAACTTCACCATGTGAGAGCATAAACACACACACACACAAACACATACACACACATGGACATCCTGTATGACAGGTGGCTGCTTTTCAGGAATGTAAATGGAATCACGTTCGTTGGTTCGGTGAAGGAGAAGACAGTAGCAAGAAACCTTTACGCTCAAGCAAGAGCCCGTGGGAAAGCTGCTGGCATTGTCAGGTACTAAACACCAATCAATCCATCCACCCATCCGTGCACCCGTCTATCCATCCATTGATCATACTGCTGATTTTTCTACATAACAAATATATAAAAAATGTACAACTACAAACCATTTGTAGCTAAATATTTGGCCCGCAATAATGCTCAGTATAGAAATAATATACAGTACATCTTTTTATCTCTCAGGACTAACTCTCAAGCAATGGAGACCTTTAAGACCGAGGTGCATGTTCCTCCAGGCAGCAAGGTGGAGTTTGAACTACACTATCAGGAAATGTTGCAGAGGAAGCTGGGCATCTACCAGCACACATTACACATCCAACCAGGACGCCTGGTCCCACAGTTGCAAGTCAGTTTCACACGTATACACATGTGTATGCTTACATCCAGGTGCATGCGTAGATGCATCATGTGACCTTTAATATGGAGTGATGTGTGTATGTTCTCAGGTTGACGTGTATATATTTGAGCCCAAAGGCATCAAGTTTGTCACGGTCCCTAACACTCTGGGAGAGCAATTTTCAGAATTAACCAAAGTCACACACACAAAAGACAAAGCCCATGTGGTGTTTAAACCAACCCTACAGCAGCAGCGCAAGTGTGCAAACTGTACAGAAAGTTCTGTGGATGGCTTCTTCACTGTCAAATATGATGTGGAGAGAGAAAGCAATGCTGGAGAACTTCAGGTATGCATATACACTCATTTTATATGTGAAAATTGACACACAAAAATACAAAGTATTTTATCCCATTGGCAGGATTGGGGAGTAAAGGAATACATGTAACGGGATTATATATTTAAAATACAAAATATAAGTAACTGTATTCCACTACAGTTACAATTGTAATCATTGGTAATTAGAATACAGTTACATTCAAAAAGTATTTTGATTACTGAAGAGATTACTTTGCATTTTATTGTCATTTGTTTCATTTAATATTTAGTCCTTTCAGATGGAAAACATTTATACATATAAATGATGCGCTCCAAAGTGCATTTGAACAGCGGTGAAACATTTTCTTATGATGCGTTACATTCATACGAGCAGACAGAGTATAAGTTTGAAGTAAGTTTGGAGCACAAGAAATAGAAATAAACCTTCTGAAATTGTCATCTTTACGCTAAGCTAAAATGCTATTTCTAGCCATTTTACATGCACGTTACCAGACACGATCATTTTTATTTATCAAGAAAATTCACGTTAGATCATAATTTCTTTCTTTCTAGTAAGACCTTTGATATTAGGGCAAAAATCTTATTCTTGATAATGATTTTTGCATTGTTTTCCTGTAAAAATATCTAAAAGTTAGATTTATATTGTTTTAGAAACAACACTGCATAAGATATTTAGGTTTTTCAGAGAATGTATTTTTAACATGTGTATTTTGTCTTACTGTACTTTTTTTATAGTCAAAACAAGTGAAAAAAATCTACCAGTGCTGAAGAAGTAATCCAAAGTATTTAGAATACGTTACTGACCTTGAGTAACGGAATACGTTACAAATTACATTTTACAGCATGTATTCTGTAATCTGTAGTGGAATACATTTCAAAAGTAACCCTCCCAACCCTGCCCGTTGGAGCACGTAAACACACTTACTCTCGCAGTAAAAGAGAGCATTGTTGATGCACTGTATCTATTCTCCATCTCTCAGGTGTCTGATGGTCATTTTGTTCAATTCTTTGCTCCTTCCAATCTATCGCCTCTCTCAAAAAACATCGTCTTTGTCATTGATGTGAGCGGCAGTATGTGGGGACTAAAGATGAAGCAGGTGAGGATGTTTTGCTGCGGTAATCTTCCATTTTCCCAGAAGAGATCGTCTGCAAATTTAAATTTGTATATCTGCCAAAAGTTTATGTTGTCAACTTTTAGGAGTACACTAGCATAGAATTGATCTTTAAGCTAACAGACATGGACTAACAGCCACAAACCACCAATTTTGATTTCAAAAGATCTTTAAATTTGGAAAAATCGAAAAGATATCTAAAAATGATTGCTCTTCATTTCTGTCTCTCTCTTCCTCACTTGCAGACAGTGGAGGCAATGAAGGCTATTCTGGAGGATCTATCAATGGATGACTACTTCAGCATCATAGACTTCAATCACAATGTCCGCTGTTGGAGTGAAGATCTGGTCCAAGCTTCCTCCATCCAGGTGGATGAAGCCAAGAAGTACATCCAGAGCATCAAACCCAATGGAGGTGAGAGAGACAGATGGGGAGAGACAGACAGATGGTTTACATAGTGGTCTTGCATGATTTTGAGTGAACTTCTGTGACATTTGCCCCCAGGCACCAACATCAACGAGGCTTTACTGAGAGCTGTGCAAATGCTGGTGAGAGCTTCCAATCATGGAGTGATTGACCCACGCTCTGTCTCTATGATCATCCTGGTGTCTGATGGAGACCCAACAGTGGGTTAGAGCATTTAATGTTCACCTTATACCACAGACAGTTACTGTATATCCACCATTACGTCCTGAAGTTTTCTGTCATCTCAAGCTTTTTATAAAGCCGGTTTTAGATTCCATAAGATACGCTTTCTTTCATCCTATCTTTTCAGGAGAAATAAAGTTGAGCACTATTCAGAAGAATGTGAAGCGTGTGATGAGGGAGGAGTTTTCTCTTTTCTCTCTTGGTATTGGCTTTGACGTGGACTTCGACTTTCTGGAGCGAATTGCCATGGACAACAGGGGTATGGCCCAAAGGATCTATGCCAATCATGATGCCTCAGAGCAATTAAAGGTACAGAGATTTTGAACGTGACTCTGAAACTCCAGTTGCACTTAACCTGCTAAATATCAACTTACTTGACATTTGACTTCAGAATTAAATTGGATTTTCAATTAGAAACTTGTGCACAATAGTAGGTCTACAAAGATGAACATTTCCTCTAAATATCACTAAAAGTCAGGGTCATGTGACGCCATGTGAGGTTTGGATGTGTGAATGGTGAGCTCTGCGCACCTTGCTAGTTTTAATACTTTTTGTGTCATAAACCGGTGAGACTCGATACACCCTGATTCTCAACTGTTCTAGGAAGACAATATGTCAAAGAATTCGAAATCCTCGGGCTCTGGAGACATTAAAACTTACACTTACGTGCTCAAGCTGAAGCCCCCGAGCAACAGGCCGCAAGCCCGGTTGTCGATTTGGGTAGTGAGGTGAAGGAAATTTGGCAACAACTGATGAACTTGTCGGCAATGCTGATGAAGGGTGTTGCTGACTTGGAGAAGCTTGCTGTAACATGTCGATCGATCACTGCCATGGAGATGAAATTCACTGAGATGGTTACAAGAGTGGCGGATGTTGATTATCTGGAGTCAACGGAGAGGGAATTAGCTGCTAATCCGCTAGCGACCAAGGCGGACTTGGAGCACGTTTGGGAGAAGTTGGAAGATATGGAGAATCATAATCGGCGGAATAATGTCCGAACTGTTGGAATTCCTGAGCAAGCAGAGGGTCAGAATATGGTGAAATTTCTGGACGGGCTCTTTCCGAGTTTGCTCGACATAACAGGCCATAAGCTGGAAATCGAGCAAGCTCATAGAGTTCTGGCTCAGCAGCCAAGTGGGCCTGACTCACTGTACATTCACTTGACCATCCGAGGAAACTGGGCACCTTTTTTGTTTCTTGTTGTGCTGGTTCCGCTTAGCGGCTAGAGTTTGTTTGTTTTGTGTAGTAACACTCCTTCGGGACAGTGTTGTGGATGAATCTGCACGTTCTTTGTGCTTATGCCTCCTATTGGTTGGAGTTTGTTTTGTGGAGTATTTCTTGCAGGACATTGGAGTGATTAAGCCATTTGTTACACTCACGTAGCAGTTGAATGACTGTTTAAGGAAACTGAACTGCCTTTTTTTTTTTTTTGCTGGTTCCGCTAGCAGCTGAAGCTTGTTTTGTGGAGGAACACACCTTTTGGACAGTTATGTGGATGAATCTACAAATTCTTTGTGTTTAACTCCTATTGGCGGGAGTTTGTTTTATAGATTTTCTTCTGTTATGTAATTCTGACTCACAAAATTTGTATAGAAACATAGGACTTGAGCAATCCAACGGAAAAGTTGTCGCGGCGGCTCTTGTAGGCGTACATGGACTGTTTGAGTTTAGAGGGATGTCGTTTGGCGCTGTCGTGAGCGGGGTTAATGCGCACATTTTTCTTTTTTCTGTTTATTTGGTTCAGAGGGAAGTTTGAGGTTTGATTGTTGCACTAATGTTGGAATGTGGTCTTTATAATTTTATTTTTGACACACAATCTATTTTTTCTAATATGTCAAAATGTCAAATGTTAATATGAGTGGATTGTCTCTCTCCATGTGGAATCTGAATGGGTTAGGGCCCCCCATAAAAAGAAGGAAAGTTATTTATTTTCTTAAACGTAAGAAATATGATATAGTGTTTCTTCAAGAAACGCGTCTTTCCCCGCAGGAAGCTGAACATTTTTGGAAGATATGGGGTGGGCATGTTTTCTTTAGTGCTGGCTAAGAGCAGGGGAGTCATTACATTGATAAGTAAACATCTACAATTCAAATGTCTCAAACAGAGTAATTATTGTTTTAGAAGAAATTCAGGGGCAAAGGTTGATTTTGGCTAATTTTTACACACCTAACGCTGATGATAAGGGCTTTTTTATAGATCTTGAAGGGATGTTGCAAGCTGCTGGCACCCCTCATGATATAATATTGGGAGGAGACTTTAATATTTTGATGGAATCAATCCTTGATCATAGTGAAGCAAAAGCCCCCTAGATCAATATTGATGCTTCACAGGATTTGTAAAAATCTTGGTCTTACAGATATTTGGAGACTTTTGAGCCCATCTGGTAGGGACTATGCATTCTTTTCATCAGTCCATAAGATTTTCTTTAGAATAGATTTTTTTTTATATCTAAGTCCCTCATTTTATTGTTTGTTGATTGCTCAGTTGGAAACATCTTAGTCTCAGATCATGCCCTGGTGAGTTTAGAGGTGTTGCCATATACAGAGAAAAAGAAATCATATAGTTGGTGCTTTAATGTATCCCTTTTGCAAAATCCTGAATTCCAACAAATGTTAAAGGCTGAAATCAATGTTTATATGGAGACCAACTGGTCCTCAGTATCCTCTGTGGGCGTGGCATGGGAGGCACTTAAGGCGGTTCTTAGGGGTCGGATCATACAGTATGCCTCATTCATCAAAAAATTCATAGCACGAGAACTCGTGGAGTTGGAAGGGAATATTAAAAGTGCCGAGGCAGAGCTGAACTGCCAAATGTCGTCTGATGGCCTCAGAGAATTGACCCGATTGAAATACAGACATTTTGTCACGGAAGGTGGAGTTTTGGCTATTCAGGGCAAGACAGTGATATTTTGAGTTGGGGGACAAAGCAGGGAAGCTTTTGGCTAGATATATAAAGCAGAGAGAGACTTTTTCTACCATTCCCTCAGTGAAATCTGCTGGTGGTGACATTTTTACCTCAGCCATTGATATTAATCATGCTTTTAAAGAATTCTGTCTTGATCTTTATAGTTCCACATCTCTGTCTACTAATGAAGATATTAGAAACTTTGGAACCATTAGAACTCCCTAAACTGACGATTAATTAAGGCCTTGACTACAGGCAAGGTTCCGGGGCCAGATGGCTTTGCCGCTGAATTTTTTAGATCTTATGCTACAGAACTGGCTCCACTTTTGTTAGAAGTTTATACAGAATCATTAAAGAATGGAAAGCTTCCACCAACCATGACACAAGCCTGGATCAGTCTGATTCTTCAGTGGACTTGAGACTTGAGACTTGAATTGGATTCTATTTCAAAGACTTGAGTCTTGACTTCCACTCCACCTCAATGACTTGAGACATGACCTGGACTCTTCTTCAAAGACTTGAGACTTGACTTGGATGCTGCCCCAAAGACTTGATACTTGCAGTCCACCTCAAAGGCTTGATACCTGATCTGTACTCAAACTCAAAAACTTGAGACTTGACTTGGACTCTACCTCAAAAACTTGAGACTTGCCTTGCATTCCACCTGAAAGGCTTGATACCTGACTTGGACTCTTCTTCAAAGACTGACTTGGACACTTCTTCAAAGAATTGAGACTTGTTTTGGAGTCTTTTTCAGTGACTTAATGCTTGACTTGGACTCCACCTCAAAGACTTGAGACATGACTTGGACTGCACCTCAAAGACTTGAGATATGACACAGACTCTTCTTTAAAGACTTCAGACTTTACTTGGAATCCACCTCATAGATATGAGACATGAATTGAACACTACCTCAAAGACTTGAGACATGATTTGGACTCCAATTCATAAACTGGAGACATGACTTGGACTCTTTTTCAAAGACTTAAGTCTTGACTTGGACTCTACCTCATAGAGTTGAGACATGATTTGTACTAATCTTCAAAGACTTAAAACATGAATTGGACTCTAAATCAAAGACTTGAAACTCGACTTGCATTCCACCTCAAAGGCTTGATACCTGGCCTGGTCTCTTCCTCAAAGACTTCAAATTTGACTTGGACTCTACTTCAAAGACCTGAGACTCGACATGCACTCCAAATCAAAGACTTGAAACTTGACTTGGACTCTACCTCAAAGAATTGAGACATGACTTGGACCTCCCACCTGAAAGGCCTCAGATCTGACTTGGGCTCTACCTCAGGGACATGTGCATATGTCTGCCTCCTATCATTGTCAGTCTATTTTTGTTGCTTTTTTTGTTCGGGGATCTTCCTACTTCTATCTCTATCCTTATCCCAGGAATACTGTTTTAGTGATGTGATAATTCTTCCTCATTTTGTCTCTCCCCAGACATTCTACAGCCAGGTCTCCTCTCCTCTCCTGAGGACTATCACCATCCACTTTCCTGAGAGTGCTGTAAGTGACGTGACCCAGAACCGTTTTGACAAGTTCTTCAGTGGTTCTGAGCTGATAGTTGCTGGAAAACTCCACCCAACAGATCTCACCACACTGCAGAGCTTCACCACCGCCTCTGCTGTGAGCCCAACATCACTTATGTCTCTGTATAGATCCTTAATTCAGTTTTCAAACCTTCTTTGATTATAAATATTTCTCTCTTTTAGGCCAACATGGACCTGAACATTCAGACAGAGGCAGATGTTCAGGAGATGGACTCGATGCTCAACACACAGCAACATTCTTTCCCCGGCTTTGCCCGGCAGATGTGGGCCTACATCACTGTCAATCAACTACTAGCTGAACGGTGAGAGAGACCCCAATTTTGTTTAGTTCACATGGACTGCATCTGTATATAATCTGTTATAATTCATGAATGATTCCCTCTAACACTGACTTGAGAACTATGTGGAATTCCTCTGGTGTAGCTCTCTTGCTCCTACTGCAAATAAAAAGCGTAAGATCACCCAGCGAATCGTAGCTCTGGCTGTGGAACATCAGTTTGTGACCCCTCTCACAGCCATGCTTGTGGAGAGTCAGGACCAGGAGAATGCAGAGAGACTGATCGCGGACTCGCCCAAAGACTCCAAACATGGCTGCTGCTCAGGTAACCAATCCAAAGGGACTACTTTATATATGGAGGAAGCTATGGGCAGGAACTCTTCTAAGATTGAGGAAGGAGATGGGGAGGTGGAGGGATGCCTGAAAGACTGTCGCTAGAGCGAGGTAAGTGGCGGTTTATATACTTTGCAGCCAGCTGGTTGATTGGCAGATTAGATGAGCAAGCTCCTCCCGAACTTTCGTTAAAGAACTCCATTTTAATTGGCAATAATATAAATCTGCTGTATACTATTTTTTCCTGTTATTAATCAGAAAACTCTGTTCACACTAGGTAAAACATGATATAGTGTGCTCTCCTATACTGTTCAATAGATCTGTGTATGATCAGTGTGATACCTCTTAAACTATCTCTCACACCCTTTACCTTTTCTCTTTAAGCCACCATGCCATCATCTGGATCAATGTCAGTGCAGCAAGTAGTCTTCCAAAATCCTCCATGGGTTCAGCCTACACCTGCTCCAACACTTGGAGAAGCGACCGGAACACATCAAAGTATTATTCCTGGACGCATCAACCTTGGTAATGCAGCTCAGTCAAACTATAATTAATTATAAGAATACTTCTTTCTCACTGATCAATATTCCTGGTAATACTGAGATCTCCCTTATAGGAATATGGCTCAATACTAACCCTACTTACTGTCTCAAGATACATTCCTTGTCTTGTTGTGCACCATTTTAAATTACTCTGCCTCTGAAAAGACTTGTTTTTTGGCTGATATCAACTGGAATAGGCAATGCTGGGTATTGGTTAATGATTTCTAATAGCCAATTAGGTATTTAGGCATTGTTTTACACTACTGTAGTATGTAATGCAGCCTTTCTATAATCCTGCCAATATTTAATGTAGTAATTTAATGTCATAAAGGTTACGTCTATTATAGCAATTAACGATAGATTTGAAAAAAAGAAGCATTCCAATTGGGATATGTGAGATGCTCTCGAGGGTAAAGTCCCATGTTCCCAACAAAAAGCCTTCTTAAAAGTGGATGCTGGTAGTTTTTCAGGTGGGGAGATGTCCTCCACAATCCACTGCAAACTCACATTTAGGTTTGACTCCATTTAGGTATAGAACACCCACTTTTCATGATCCATTTGTAAAACGGGCTGTGAATGCCGTTTCTTCCTCACTTTAAAGAAATGCGTGCTCCATTGTTGCATTAACAAAATGTATACTGAAATATTCTTTTGTTTTTTAATGCAGTTGACAATGACCCTCACTTCATCATTCACCTGCCTAAAACTAACATGGATGTCTGCTTTAATATTGATTCCAAGCCTGGACACATCCTCAACCTGATTTCTGACCCTGGAACTGGTAACTTCTCCACATGTCTCTGGACATTTGAAAAAAAAAATTTTTTTTACTTTATAGCTATAAAACACTGGTCCTGGTCCTTATTTAATTCATACATCACATATGTTTTTTTGTCCTTCTTCATACTCACAGAAGTCACAATCAATGGCAAGTTGGTGGGGTCTAAGAAGATGAAAAACAACAAAATAAACACATATTTTGGCACCATATCCATATACTCCAAAACAGATGGTGTGCAGGTCATAGTAGGAACCCAAAGAATCAACCTGATGGAGGGCAAGAACAATCACTCGTTCTCTTGGGGAGAAACAGCTGAACTGTTGCTCAACAGGTATCAGAGCCAGACTTTTGACTATTGGCACAAAATCTGGTCACTTTTGCAACTTATTCTAGCCAAGAAAAACCCACTTAGACCAGAAGAGACTGTCTGACTGACATGTAAAGGTCCTGGTATATTCAGCGTAGTTCTCCTTTGTTCTTCACTCAGAGCCAAAAAAACAGTTTGAAACAGCTGAGCAACGGTATACTGTTTGCAAACATTCAGACACAGGTCGCAGCACAAGGAGAGGCGTTTAGAGGAGCTTTTAAAATTGTGGACACACAAGACTACATGTAAAACCTTAACTAATGTGACTTCATACCTCATTTTAGTTCTACTCATAGAATGAGATCAGTAAAAGATGCTGTTTTAACCACTCGATTATGATTTGAAGTAATATGTGTGCAGTAGATTAATGTGTAATTTGTAATATTTACACTTTGCATACATGGCACCTTTATTTGGCCATTAGACTGTATGTACTGATTTCACTGTTATTGTAATTTATGATGAAACTGATACTACTGAATATATATATATATATATATATATATATATATATACAGTATATATATGTATATAAAATATGAATGTGTGAATGGTTGCAGACGGCACATGAGTGAAGCAGCATGTCAAACAACAAAATAAGCACTATACTGTATATCTGAATAGATTTGATTTCTTTTGTAGACTTATTTAACAAAAAATTCACATGAATTGTTCTTGAAAAATATCTCTACGCAAACGATCCTACAGATTTAAGTAAGTTTGCACCTGCTCGCTAATAATAACTCTGCTCACCTGTATGTTCATGTTGACTGATCTTAACTGACTGAACAACATAACTGGAAAAATCTGTCAGCTCCAGGTCACACATACCGATGACGTGGACCAATGGCAGTAAGGTGTTTAGCAGCCAGTACAAAGTTTTCCTTAATGTTTGCACTGGTGAGCTATTATAAACCACCAAAACGAACTCAAAAACATCACTCATGTCACACCCATTCGTTCTTTGACTTCATATGAAGTATACTAGGGCATTAAGGAACCAACCACAGTTTTTTAGGGGCGGGCATATCTGAAATAGTTGATCCCACAATAACAGACCTCTTTAAAAAGCAGTCTTTGCAAATTATTACACACAAAATAAATAAATAAAAATAAAAACAAAGAAATGGTGGAAAATGTATGTAGACTTTGTGATCAAAAGTTCTGTTCAACAGTAATAAGTACTGATTATTTCACATACAGAAAACAAAGAAAAATTGATGATGTTACCTAGTTTACTAGCTTCTAGGTGTAGCAAATAAAACTCTGAATATCTTTAAGAGACCTGATTTAACAAACCCTGAAAATTTGGCAAGTCCAGTGATTAGTTCTTCCTCAGAAGTTTTCATTGTGACAGCCCAGTGTCTTAACATTTGATTTTATCTAACAAATAGCAGTTCTTTTGAGCACTATGGAAATATATGCTCATGTATTTATTATAACCCTTGTTTGTCAGGATGAAGGTTGTCATAGTGAAGGAGCAACAGGTTTCCGTGACGATCGATGGGGGTATTTCAGTGATGGTGCTGTTGCATCGGGTGTGGAAGAAGCATCCTGTGCAAGTGGACTTCCTGGGCATTTACATGCCAAATGACAACAAATTCTCCCCACAGGTTCATGGTCTCATCGGTGCGTTGGTCAACACTCAAACATTTACAACTACAAAAACGCACAAGTGAACGGCCCTTCAGGGTTACCATTTTGTCATCATTTACTTAAGGGACTACATGGAGCAATAGAATTATGCTCTTAACATTACAATTATTAAAATGATCAAAAACTTGCCGATGGTTCGACAGACTACAGATGTGTTACCGGTAGTATTTAATTATGCATGACATTTGTTTTTTTCTGAGTTTGGGTCCATGACTTGTGTGCAACTGGACAATGTTGACGAAGGAAATGTTTTTGTTTTTTTTCCTAACAGGTCAGTTTGCACAGGAGCCAGAGGTGAAGGTGTTTGCCATGCACAAAGGTAAAGACCCAAAGAAGAAAGAAGCCATAATGGAGGTGAAAGGCAACAAAATAGCTGTCACCAGGTACATCCTCATCAAATACAAATATACTGTAATTCTGACTTTTAAAAATCACGCTATATATCAATATCAAAAAGAAAAGAACTAAGAAATTATATTTTGCATGGATTATGAAGCCTATTTTTAGGACCAGTATATTAGGAACCCAATTCTCATTACTGTCATGCATCCGAATTTTTTCCTTTAAGTTTGTAATTCTCATTACTGCAATACAGTAAAAAAGAATCATCCTCTCTGGACAGAATTGTTTTTAAGGAGCATACATTAAAGGCAGTACAACAAATAAATGCTTTACATTTTAAACAATATATCTTTTATTTCATATTACTGTAATGGGAATTGTTGAGAAAATGTGCTTAAAGGACTGTTCTGGGTTCAATACAAGATAAACTCAATGGGGCCAGTCCATAAATGCTAAAATACACATTGTTTCAAAAGTAGTCAAAAGTCATAAACATTATGCATTAACATGCATACTAACCTTAAAGGGATAGTTCACCCAAAAATGAAAATTCTCTCATCATTTACTCCCCCTTATGCATCCCACTTGTGTATGACTTTCTTTCTTCTGCAGAACACAAATGAAGATTTTTAGAAGTATTGTTCTGCTCTTTTGGTCCATACAATGCAAGTGAATGAGTGGCAAACTTTTGAAGCTCCAAAAATCCCATAAGTTAGCATAAAAGTAATCCATGAGACTCCAGTGGTTAAATCAATCCCTGCGTCTCAATCAGCTCCCCCCATGTCGTGAATCAGTATATCGTGAACTGAATCCGGGCACTGGCAAGGGTGTTCATCCACTGAACATTGGGACACTTATGACTCAATCACCTGCAACATGATAACGAATTCAGCGCAGCTGTTATAAATCAGCACCATTGCTGTATAAATGGCACTATCGTTCATTTTTGTTGAAGATATTCAAATGTACAGTTTTATTATAACAAATAAATGGCATAAATAAATAAATACAAATATATAGGAGTGTATTTTAAACCTTATTTTAACAACTTAAATATTTAAAAGATTGTTTCACTGTCATGGCAATTATGAATGAAAGACATTACAAACAACATCTCTTTTAAAGAGAAAATAAGGCTTTTTGACTACATATTTTTGTACTTGTGCTCGTCATCTTTCGACTTGAGATACTTCAGAAGACATGATGACGTTTCTGGTAAAGGAATGTAGTAAGCAACTGTGCTCCCTGGTTTTTATGTTGCATTGTGGGATTTTTTAGGGAGAGAACGTTTCAGTGCACTGGAAGGATTTTGCAAATGAGGCAGCCCTATAAATGGCTGACTCCCTGATCAGTGCCCTGACTACTGAACTAGGAAGCTGACTGAGACGCACCCACAATCTTCAGAAGCGATAGGATAGTTGTGGGTGAGAAACAGCTATTACCTATCATATCACTTAATATGGATTACAAATTATGGAGTCATATGGATTAGTTTTATGATGCCTTTATGTGATTTTTGGAGTGTCAAAATTTTGGCACCCATTCACTTACATTATATGGACCAGAAGAGCTGAGAAATCCTTCTAAAAATCTCCATCTGTGTTCTGCAGATGAAAGTAAGTCATACACACATCTGGGATGGCATAAGGAGGAGTAAATGATGAGAGCATTTTAATTTTTGAGTGAACTATCCCTTTAACTGTGTAAAGTTATATCCAAAAAAACACCTTCGTTGTCATGACAACAAAACCCTGTAATCACGGTTTTAGATATAACTTTTCACTGATAAGATTAGCAAGCAATTTTATCAAACTTAAATCATGTTAACGTAGAATATTTACGTTTTAATTTTAATTTTTTATTTTTTTATTTAGTGTGTGTGTGTGTGTGTGCATTATTTATCCTTCATATATTAACATCTTGTGGCTGGTGTGTGTTGATAAGGGGTTGGCAGAAGGACTACAGACGTGACAAGAAACGAGGATCAGATGTCTACTGCTGGTTTGTTCATAACAGTGGGAAAGGCTTCATTGATGGCAGTTACTCCAGCTATATCCTCCCCCAGCTGGACAGCTTCCTCCACTCTCTCTGATTGTCTGTATGTTCAATTCGTTGCTAAGAGAGAAAGAAGCTGATTGGTAGAAAACTGTTATTTTATATGAGAAATAAGAACAAATATAACAAACCATTTTATTAAACTCGCCACATGGCCATTTAAAAAAGGCTCTTTTTTTAATACTACAAGAAATATATAAAAAACATGGGGATGCAGATCACTTAACAGTTTGAATCTATGAATACTGTATTTTCTTTTACATGCAACCATTTTCATTGGCATCTAAAGATAATTGACAAAAAAATAAATAAAAACAAGATCAATTTGATCCATTATGTAAATTAGGTGATTGTGTAAGAGTCTTTATTATGTACATGTGTGGTGTAAATAATCTAAATTGCGCTCTGACACAGTAGAGTCGCTCTGGAGTGAGGATGAACATCAAGCCAGTTTGGAGAATTCCTCGTACGGAATTCCTTCTACTGTTTTTCCTTTCATCCAACCCTGAAACAGAGCAAAGATCATGCTTTAAAGACAACAAAACATCAAAAATGTACATTATATACTTTCTTGTCCCTGGTCTTATTGTGCACATTTCATCAGTGTATGTTATTCTACAGAATAAAATGAATAATATTTCCGATTATTATGTTGGCTTGACAAAGCCAATGATCTGACGAGTCTACAGACTTTAAGGGGTTTTTCCCAAAATCCCTAAACCAAGACCAAAATTATCAACTGTAACTCCTACAGTTTTCAAACTACATCCTCCAAACTTGGCACAGACCTTCAGACTGTTCTTACTCACATTGCTATATCTTTCTATATCTTGCTATATCTGATCGGTATAACAGTTTTCGTACAGTAGACCATCAAATATGCCATAGACCTACATTGACAGAATGTTCAAACAGGCCAACGGAATGCTCGTTAATTCAAACTCCAACATTCAAAAAGGTCAAGGGCTCTATTTTAAGAGTGTTAGCACTAAGTGCAGCACTATGCTTTAAAGTCATAAGCACAGTCAATGGGCATGGCCATGAAGTTTTGGTATTTTAGCGCAAGTATGCGCTAAGTCTAGGCGCAAGTGGGTTTGCCAAAATTGAGCTGTGTCAAGTGCAAATGAATTCTGAGATTCTTCTCCGGTTATTGCTTCGTCTGTGACCTATTATTTAGTTAATTCCCCATCAAACATCAGCGATATAAACACAGACAGCACAATCATAAGAAGCTGGTTGTGTAAATGGACTGTATGCAATAAATTAGAAGAATAAAAATATTTCTATGACAGTGACACACTCCTTTTATAAGCATAGAAAATGTGATTCTCATCAGGATTTGGATGTAGGTTCCATTACATTATAGAGAATGTAAGCATTATTAATCATTTTCACCTACTGACACAAATTGTGGCTAGTGTTAACAGTGATTGTATCGGCACGCACTTCACTTCTTCTGTTTGATTCTGATTTTGAAAACTGTCATTCATTTATTGAAACAAGAAAAAATGAAACCAAAAATATTTCTAAATTCAAATTACACTTCAAACTAAACGAAAATATAATCAAAATAACGAAGTTGTAAAACAAAATCAAACAGAATCCAAACATTTTACCCTCTCCATCTTCTTCCACTGGCCCCTTTTGCAGTGACTTAAAAATCACTCTATGACAATAGGTGGGAAAATCCCAATACAAATTATATCATAAATACAATTGTAAATATAAACAGCATAACAACAACTTCTTAAATATTAAACCATTACTTATAGATAGTTCAACACAAATCTCATACATTTTTGTTTCATAAAACTGTGATTGCAAGAGACATAATTTGATGTTCCACTCTATTTTCAGAGTTTGGACATGAACTTTATTACCACCTGCCGGTGGAATCTCCAAATTGCAAATGTAGGAACTGAGTTTAGACATTGCGCTGAAAACAGGCCTGCTTCTAAAATGTCTTGGCGCAATGAACTATTTCTCAGGAAAATAACAAATTGTGCTTTGTCCCACTTCATTTACATACAATACACCCACAGTTTGCGTGCATACACCCACAGATATTACAATCCATCCATCCATCCATCTATCTATTATCACAAAAGTATTGTCAAACCAATGTCAAAGTTTGTCTTGACAAACTTTACCTTTCTAGTTAAATTCAGATTATTTTTTTCCCTGCTGATGTAACCAAGGCTGTGTAGGCAGGGGAAATGATATTAACTAATAATATCTTAGCCCACTTTTCCCAAACCAAACAATACCAATGGTTAAATTCAAGTCCCACCCCACACTATTTCCAGCTAAATATTCTGTTTCACTCAGGAAAAATATGTCAAATTACATAAGATAAATGTGCTGCTGTTTTATGTAGTCTTTCTAAGTCGGACGAGTTAAAGCTGATCTACCAAAACATAAATTTATGGTGATTTTGAAGGCACAGAAAAGTGTGCTACAATAAAATGTGTCAAGTATTTCAAGACAATATGATTTCAGCAGTAAGCAAAATATATACAAAGCCAATAATGAGAGTATTGTTTAAAGCTTGCACTCAATTACAGGCAGCAGTTCTAACAGTGTTTGGGGTTCGATTCCACTACTGACTGGTTAAGAGAAAGGTTTCTGGTTTTGAAACAGTAGGTTTTATTGCTCTACTACAGTGCATGTGGTAACATTCTGAGTGAACTTACCGAGTCTAATATGAGCGTGGTGGAGAATTTGTGCTAATTTATGCCTTCCAGGATGGCCTCAGTGTCTTTATATTGCCCATTTATGATCAAAACTTGTTTACCTGAGACAAAGAGATGGTAGCTCCAATTAATAAATGCAGAGACTGATAAAAAAGTGATGTGGTTAATAATGGTAATGCATTACCAGGAGCTGGAATGACTGTCTCCAAGTGAATTTGGTCTAATTTGAGTTTGTCTCCAGAGTTGATCATCCTCACCAAAGCTGTGTATTTTCCCTGCACCTCCTGTAAAACCCACACACATACTACACTGGGTGAACTCACACAGACAACCAATATTCCAATAATCACAGCATTTCATTTACCCGAATGACTGCTTTCTTCTTGTAATACTTCTCTCCCAGTTTCTTTGTGATCACTTTAACCACAATGTTTGGTTGAAGCCAGTGATCTGACGTCATGGATTGCTTCTTTTGCACCTCCATCTGGAAGTCACACATGGGGAAAGTTCAGCATTGAACAGGGAGGACTGTTTAAGCCAATGCTAATAAACAGACATGTAACAGAAAGAGAACCAAAGGTCTGACCTCGGGAGAATTTAATTCTTCATTTCTTTGGACTGTAAAAGTTGTTTGATCTGTGCAATAGAGTTATGTAAGGATTCTAATTCTCCTTGGCCTTTCAGAGTGATGTGGGGGTAAAAAATAAAGCAAGCCTCTATTATCTCATCAAGGGCAGATTTCTTCTTCTCGTCTTTCCTTTTGGCCGAGGCTGCAAGTCTAAATGCACTAGGACCCAGAGAAGTGCTATGAGAGTAAAACACAAAGATGTTATCACACATCTGAACCTAAAATATACCTGGAAGGTATAGCTTGGCTGAAGGAGTTAAAAATATGTTAAACAACTGACTATGTAATATGTAATTTCTGGGTCGATACCGATAATTCAAAGCTCATTGTGGCTGATACTTATAAACGTACTTTTTGCATTTTAACCCTTTAAATGGGAGCTGCCAGCAAATTAATTAAAAACTACTCACTTGAAACAACAGGTGTCGTTTAAAAGCTTGGAATCTGGACATTACAATCTGACCAAATTGTAACTGCTGCTTAGGTCTGGCGGATGCAACATAAACCAGAAGTGTGACTATATTACAAATGGATGCTGATTTGAAGGAAAAATAAATAACTTTAAAATAAATCATTTTCTTTGGCTAAATTTTACTTTAAACTGAGTATTTTCAGTTTAGGACTATGTCCAAATGATACATACATTTTGAAGTCCTTCACCCAAGCTACAGCTTCGCTGGTTTGATACTTTAAGATTAATGATACCTTGCTTTAGAAGGTCCTGCTGAAGCACTGTCCAAATTAAAAGCTATTTTCTCTTCTTCATTCTTAAAGCGTTTACATGCCAGTAAAAAGTGATTAAAATAGGAGTACTCCACATATTTTATATCACTGCAGTCTGGATGGATGTTCACTGGATCTGTTAACTGTTTAAACGTATTATTAGTGGTGCTTGCGAAGCAAAGCATCACTATTATAATCTCACATACTTATTATTCTTCTTCCATACAAAACTTCGGCACCTAACTTGTCCCGCACCATTTGTCGTAGACCCACAAACGAGGTGCCAAATTGAACGGCCTATTGAGTACACCTGTGCTATGACTTGTCTAAGGTGTGGGGGGTACGGTGCACCCCTGGAGGGCAAAAAACATCCCGAAAAATCCCACTGACTTTGCATTGCACTGAACTGTGTCGGATCATATCTCTGGATAATATTTTCGTAGAGACATATGGGTGGACTCATTTCATTCAGCTAAGCAAGCAGGTTTTGACCATTACATGAGATTGGGGGTAAGATGTATCCCTGGGGGGTAAAACTAGCCCAAATATGCCCCATAGGCTTACTATGGCATGGGTCTCGCCCATGAAAAAAAAAAATGTTTTCCTACTATGACAAGACACTGAATTTTGTGGGATCATATCTCCCAATCAGAATGTCATACAGACATGGGGGCAGGCTCGTTTCACTCGGGTTACCAATCAGTCTTTAAGTATCACCTAGGAAATGATATAGCCATGCCCTAGCAACCATTTAGAGCACCCTAGCAACCAAACCCAATTCATTTCCATTCAGAATGGCTCAGAGCGATATCTTTGGATCAGAATGTCATACAGACTTCAGTGTTGGCTTTTTTGATTCAGGATAGCAAGCAGCCTTGTTAGTATAACCCTGGCAACTGCCTAACAACCAAATGAGCTCACCCTAGCAACCAAGTAGCAAAAAACATATCTCTGCACCAGAACATCGTAAAGACTTCCGGATTGGCTCGTTTGACTCAGTCTAGCCAGGAGCCTTTAAGTATCACCCTGGTTACCCTAGCAACCGCGGAGCAAAACACATATCTTTGCACCAAAACATTGTAGAGACTTCTGGGTTGGCTTGTTTGACTGAGGCTCTCAAGGATCCTTTTGAGTATCACCCTGGTAACTGCCTAGCAACTAAATGAACTCACCCTAGCAACCAAGTAGCAAAACACATATCTCTGCACCAGTGGTGGCTTTAAGCATCTGAGGGCCCATTTCAAGAGCTAATGTGGGGCACTACCCCCCATAAAAATAAAAAAATAAACATAAAAGAGAAAAAAAAAGCAAAGATTCAAGTTGGTTTTCATCAATATGGTATATTTTCAGACTTCACCTTAAATGCATTATGTGCACTTTCAGCATCAACAGCTCAGCATAGAAATAATCCAAACAATTCCCTTAATTAAAAACTGAAACAATGCCATTATTTTTGCTTTGGAATAAGGAGAAGCCTCACCCTTCGGCAACTACTATTTGGCACTGAATAGCACTATGTGTTATGTATCAGTTGACATAAAAACAGCTTAAACAATTCCCTCGTATTAAATTAAAAACAACAACAGCAATAACATATTTTGCTTGGGAATTAAAAGTGTCTGAAATTACTGGTAGTTTACAATGAATTGTGCTTTGCACTTTCAGTGCCATGGACAGCTCACTACAGGCCTGGAGAGCGAAAAGAAGAGGGAGAGACAGAAGGGGAGCAAGCCAAGCAGGAGAGAGAAATTACGATTACACATTGATTGAAATAAGTAGTTCATTTTATTAATACTATTCTTATTACTAACTTTATTTCTGCTAAAAATGTGTTAAAAGACTTACCGCTGTTTCAATCTGAGGTAGTCCTGTCTAGAACTTCACCCTCCTATGCTTGAGTGCTGCCTGTGACGGTGGTGCAGGTGCAGTCGTCGGCAGGCCTTTTACAGATGCAGGACCAAAGAAAGAGGTCACTTTTGGGACATTATTTAGACGTTTTCTTTTGTTGTCTAATATTTTACGTTTTTCGGCACCACTAGGATAGGTGCGTTTCATTTTCCTTTCACAAGTAAGGTCCTTGCTAGCTGCTGTATTGGACAGCCAGGTCAAGTTCAGTGATTGCTCAGATGTCAGTCGAGCACCTGCTAGTGGTTGAAGCTGTGGACAGTGTGTCATCTTTGAATGAAGTAATCACAGCTCACCAGTCAGCTGCCACAGCCACAGTATAGCTATATATATATATATATATATATATATATATATATATATATATACAATATATAATGTTTTTAAGTGGGTGAATTATTCAATTCTGGCATGTCAGTTGGGGGCCCTTTGGAGTGCAGGGCCCATTTCAATTGAAATGGTTGAAACATAGTTAAGGCCGCCAATGCTTTGCACCAGAACATCATAGAGACTTCTGGGTTGGCTCATTCGACTCAGGCTAGCAAGGAGCCTTGTTATATCACCCTGGCAAATACCTAGCAACCAGATGGAGTCACCCTAGCAACCAAGTAGCAAAACACATATCTCTGCACCAGAACATCATAGAGACTTCCAGGTTGGCTCATTTGACTCAGGCTAGCAAGGAGCCTTGTTATTATCACCCTGGCAATTGCCTAGCAACCAGATGGGGTCACCCTAGCAACTGAGCAGCAAAACACATATCTCTGCACCAGAACATCGTAGAGACTTCCGGGTTGGCTCATTTGACTCAGGCTAGCAAGGAACCTTGTTATATCACCCTGGCAAATACCTAGCAACCAGATGGAGTCACCCTAGCAACCAAGTAGCAAAACACATATCTCTGCACCAGAACATCATAGAGACTTCCAGGTTGGCTCATTTGACTCAGGCTAGCAAGGAGCCTTGTTATTATCACCCTGGCAATTGCCTAGCAACCAGATGGGGTCACCCTAGCAACTGAGTAGCAAAACACATATCTCTGCACCAGAACATTGTAGAGACTTCTGACTGGCAGCCTTTCTGTAACATGTTAACAAATTCCTAGCCATGCCCTAGCAACCACATGGAACACCCTAGCAACCATGCAGCAACAGTCATATCTAAGCAGCAGAATGCCATAGAGACTTCAAAGTGGGTTCTTTTGACTCCGATGGCAGCCTTTCTGTAACAAGTTACCAAGTACCTAGCCATGCCCTAGCAACCAGAGGGAACACCCTAGCAACCATAGAGCAACAGACATATATATCAGTAGCAGAATGTCGTAGAGATGTGGAAGTAGGTTCTATTTACTCGGGCCGGCAGCCTTTCCATAACACCACACCAAGTACCTAGCCACCCCCTAGAAACCATATGGAACACTCTAGCAACCATGCAATAACAATCAAATCTCTGCACCAGAATATTGTAGAGACATGGGAGTGGGTTCCCATCCATCCATCCATCCATCCGTCCATCTATATATCTATCTTAAACTTTCAGACCAGGCTTTTTCAAGCCAACCTTAAAGTTTGTCTACAAACTTTATCAATCTAGTTTACTTGCTATAATGCTTGGTAATGTTTTCTAGTAAGGTTGTTGAAGCTTATATTGCTTATCATGATTTTATGAATTGTACAATATTCGTTGGTTAACCAACCACGATGTACCTACATTGTCTGGTGAAGTTACTGTAACATGTTTACTAATATTCATGACTTCTCCGTATTTTATAACATTGCTGTAGTTAGCAGGTTCCCTAAGAGAGTGTGTGCCACTGTTTTCTCATTTTTTTTGCCTCATTTGCAGAAATGCACAAGGTTGAGACACAGCCAATTATGACACCAAAAAAAGATAAAGCCTATGATGCCCAAAAATGCAGTCTAGTTAGGCAGCTCACTAAATTGAGACAAAGCCAATAATGTTCAAAAAATGCAGTTTAGGTAGGCAGCTCACTAGATTTAGACAGACTATGATCCCCAAAATGCTGTCTATATAGGTAGCTCACTAGGTTTTGATGTACAGTCAAAGATGCCCAAATAAGATAAAACCTATGATGCACAAAAATATTGTCTAGGTACAATGATGCCCCAAAAAATTATGTCTAAGTAGGCAGCTCACAAGATTGAGACAAAGCCTATAATGCCCAAAAATGCTGTCTAGGTAGGCAGCTCACCAGCTAATGATGTCCAAGACTGCTGTCCAGGTAGAGAGCTCACTATGTTTTGAGTCACAGCCAATAATGCCCAAAAATGTATTTTAAGGGCAAATCTAATTATTTCCAAAACTGCTGTCCAGGTACACCGCTTCCTAAGTTTTGAGGCACTGCCAAAAATGAAAACAAAACATGCTGTCTAGATAGACAGCACACTGGATAGAATAAGAAGGACATCAAAAATGCTGTCTACATTGCCAATGATGCCCCAAAGAGAGACAGTCTATGATGCCGAAAATGCTGCCTAGATAGGCAGTTCACTAGGTATTGAGGCACTACCAAAAAAAACAAACATGCTGTCTAGATGGTCAGCTCAAGCCTCAATAAGTTTTTAATTATGAGCAGTTTGAACATGTGCCCAAAAGTGTTGTCTAGATAGGCAGCTCACTAGGTTGAGATATAGCCAAAGATGCCCCAAAGAGAGACAGCCTATGATGTCCAAAAATGCTGTCTAGTGAAGCAGCTCACAGATAGTGTCCAAAACTGGTGTAGGTACACCGCTCACTTGGTTTTGAGGCACTGCCAAAAAACAAACAAACAAACAAACATGCTGTCTAGATTGTCAGAGCACTAGATTTTGAGCACAGCCAAACTTGCCCAAAAATGAAGGTCACTAGGTTGTGACAGTCTATAATATCCCAAAACGCAGTCTTTTTAGACAAAACCAATGTTGTCCAAAACCGTTGTCTAGATAGACAGCTCATTAGGTTTTGAGGCACTGCCGAAAACAGCCCAAATGTGGTGTCTAGATACAGTTGAAGTCAGAAGTTTACATACAACTCAGCCAAATACATTTAAATTTAGTTTTCACAATCCCTGACATTTAATTGTAGAAAACATTCCCTGTCTTAGGTCAGTTATTTTAAGTGAATGTGAAATGTCAGAATAATAGTAGAGAGAATTTAATATTTCAGCTTTTATTTCTTTCATCACATTCCCAGTGGGTCAGATGTTTGCATACACTTTGTTAGTATTTGGTAGCATTGCCTTTAAATTGTTTAACTTGGGTCAAACGTTTTGGGTAGCCTTCCACAAGCTTCTCACAATAAGTTGCTGGAATTTGGACCATTCTTCCAGACAGAACTGGTGTAACTAAGCCAGGTTTGTAGGCCTCCTTGCTCGCACACGCTTTTTCAGTTCTGCCCACATATTTTCTATTGGATTGAGGTCAGGGCTTTGTGATGGCCACTCCAATACCTTGACTTTGTTGTCCTTAAGCCATTTTGCCTCAACTTTGGAGGTTTACTTGGGGTCAATGTCCATTTGAAGACCCATTTACGATTGAGCTTTAACTTCCTGGCTGATGTCTTGAGATTTTGCTTCAATATATCCACATAATTTTCCCTCCTCATGATGCCATCTGTTTTGTGAAGTGCACCAGCCCCTCCTGCAGCAAAGCACCCCCACAACATGATGCTGCCACCCCCATGCTTCACAGCTGGGATGGTGTATTCGGCTTGCATGCCTCACCCTTTTTCCTCCAAACATAACGATGGTCATTATGGCCAAACAGTTACATTTTTGTTTCATTAAATCAGAGGACATTTCTCCAAAAAGTAAGATCTTTGTCCCCGTGTGCACTGTCAAACTGTAGTCTGGCTGTTTTATGGTGGTTTTGGAGCAAAGGCATCTTAGCCTTTAAGGTTATGTCGATATAGGACTAGTTTTACTGTGGATATAGATACTTGTCTACCTGTTTCCTCCAGCATCTTCACAAGGTCCTTTGCTGTTGTTCTGGGATTGATTTGCACTTTTCGCACCAAACTATGTTCATCTCTAAGAGACAGAATGCGTCTCCTTCCTGAGTGGTATGATAGCTGCGTGGTCCCATGGTGTTTATACTTGTGTACTATTGCTTATACAGATGAACGTGGTACCTTTAGGCATTTGGAAATTGCTCCCAAAGATGAAGTAGACTTGTGGAGGTTCACTTTATTTTTTTTTTTCTGAGGTCTTGGCTGATTTATTTTTATTTTCCCACAATGTCAAGCACAGAGGCACTGAGTTTGAAGGTAGGCCTTAAAATACATCCAAAGGTACACCTCCAGTTCAGTACACCTCCAATCAGAAGCTAATTGGCTAATTGTCTAAAGGCTTGACATCCTTTTCTGGAATTTTTCAAGCTGCTTAAAGGCACAGTTAACTTAATGTATGTAAACTTCTGACCCACTGGAATTGTGATACAGTCAAAGTGAAACAATCTGTCTGTAAAAAATTGTTGGAAAAATTACTCATGTCATGCACAAAGTAGATGTCCTAAACGACTTGCCAAAACTATAGTTTGCTAATATTAAATCTGTGGAGTGGTTAAAAATTTTTTTTTAATGACATCAACCTAAGTGTATGTAAAATTCTGACTTCAACTGTAGTCAGATCACTTGGTTCAGCACAGCTAAATGTGCCCAAAAATGCTGTGTAGTTAGGCAGCTCACAAGGTTTTGAGACACAGGCAAGGACATCATAAAGAGAGACTATGGATGATGCCCCAAAAAAACTATGTCTAGGTAGGCAGCTCACTAGATTGAGATACAGCAAAGGATGCCCCAAAGAGAGACAGTATATGATACCCAAAAATGTTGTCTAGATATGCAGTTCACTAGGTTTTGAGACACTGCCAAAAAAAACAAACAAACATGCTCTCTAGATAGTCAGCACACTAGACTGAACACAGGGGACAGCAAAATTGCGGTCTAAACAGCTCACTCGAGTTTGAGACACAGCCCATGATGCCCAAAAATTATGTCTAAATGGGCAGCTCACTATGTTTTGAAACATAGTCATTAAGTATGGAAGCCCAGGAGTGCCTTTAACAAAAGAATGAATAATAAATTATCAACATTTGAAAACATAAATGTGAATAAACCAATTTATAAATGGACAAATAAACAGACACATTTAAATGTTTATTTAATTCATGTTTTAAAATGTACTTCTATTTAGCAATAAAATAGTACATTAATAAGTCATTTTTAAATGCACCTTTTAAATGGCATTTTGAAAAGCATTTGCCAGTTGCTTTTCTTCATTGTTTGACTTTTCTTTTACCATTTGCCAATCCATACCAGCTGAAGCCCAGGAGTATGGAAGCCCAGGCGTGCCATTTACAAAAGAATGAAGGAATAAACTATCAATCTATTAATTTGGAAATAAAAATGTGAATAAATAAATCTATTTATAAATGGACAAATAAATAGACACATTTAAATGTTTTTATTTAATTCATGTTTTAAAATATACTTATATTTAGCAGTAAAACAGCGCAATAATAAGTCATTTTTAAATCCACCTTTTAAAATTGTGTTTTAAAAAGCATTTGGCAATTGCTTTTCTTCATCCATTTTCCAGCTGCTTTTCTTTATTGTTTGACCTTTCCTTTTCTTTTACCATTTGTCAATCCATACCAGCTGAAGCCCAGGAGTGCCAATTAAAAAAAAAAAAAAAAAAAAAAAAAAGGAAGGAAGGAATAAATATCAATCGATTAATTTGAAAAAACTTGAATAAATAAATGTATAAATGGACAAATAAAAAGACACATTTAAATGTATTTAATGTTTAAAAATGTCATTATATTAACAATAAAATTGTGCATTAATAAATAATATTTATTTCATCTTTAATATGTCATTAAATGTAGCAATAAATGAGTACATTGAGTCTTTTAAAAGCACCTTTTAAATTGCATTTTAAAAAGGTATTTGGCAATTGCTTTTCCTCATCCATTTGCCAATGGCTTTTCTTTTTCATTTTGCTTTTCCTTTATCTTTTCTTTAACCAATTGAGAATCGAGTTAAAAAAATGCCATTGGACTGTTGACTCGTGAGAGCAACAAATGAACTTTCTATTCCATTATAAGACACACCCCCTCTCCCACGTGCCACTTGAAGAGGATGTAAGACAGCCTGTCATTGGACGATGGTACGAGCAGATTACATGATATTATTGGATCTGTGCATAAGAAACGGATGCAAAACATATCAGAAGTTAATGGTGGCTCATTCACTGTTGCTGTGAAATATTTTAAGATCATACAGTGTTTTTAAAATGAATGCTATATAACTGAAAGGAGATGCGTGTTTTCTTCAGTAGAAGTTCTGGAAAGTCAATCGGCTTTCTCCAGCGACTCGAGCCGTTGCCCTTGCTCACCTCCATTGCGCGTTTCAGTTCGGGGCGCAGCTCTGGAGGCTGGTTCTGTTAACAGCATCACGATTACCAGCTCCGATCCGGACACATATCACTGTGCACGCTGAGGTAGGGCCTGTCACGCTGCAGAAAGATAGGACTCAAAAGCAGAGGTAAAGCTCACAAGTCTTTAATGAAACAGTCTACACAAACACACTACAGCGCCAGCTCAGTCAAGCTCAAAAGGAAGCCACTGGGGCGAGGATAGGGTGTTCGTCAGTGTGTGTGCTGTGGAGGTCCGGAACAATCCACTGAATTGTGGTGTGTTGCAAAGTAGAGCCCAGAACAAGTCTCTCGACATGCGGGCAGAAACCAAGGAATCCTCCTCGAGCGCGATCACCAGGCAATGGCAATCTTATGGGCAAACACCACTGGAGACAAAGCAATCAACAGAATGAAACTTCACACTAAACAGGAGAACAACATTAAGGTACTGCAAACAATAAACCAGCAAACATACAGGGAACACACAAGGGATAAAGTAGGGCGTGCAATCAGATGAAGACAGGTAGAGTGTGTGAGAAACCCATTACCGTAATCGACGCCTCCCCAGGAACGATCAGCGTTCCCATGGAAATG
The DNA here is from genome assembly GCF_019703515.2 of Myxocyprinus asiaticus. NCBI lineage: Eukaryota > Metazoa > Chordata > Actinopteri > Cypriniformes > Catostomidae > Myxocyprinus > Myxocyprinus asiaticus. The sequence goes on along the minus strand of NC_059390.1, from coordinate 24,541,883 downwards.
CCGATTAAACTCACCGACTCCGAAACACAAGGGAGAGAGAAAAACAAACAACAGAATGAACCAGCAAACACCAGAGCCATGACAGGACCGCATTCAGTATTTCACAGCAACAGTGAACGAGCCACCATTAACTTCTGATATGTTTCGCATCTGTTTCTTATGAGCAAATCCAATAATATCAAGTAAACTGCTTGTCCCGTCGTCCAATGACAGTCTGTCTTACATCCTCTTGGAGTGGCACATGGGAGAGGGGGTGTGTCTTATATCTGTGTTGAAAGTTCATTGGTTGCTCTCATGAGTCAACAGTCCAATGGCATTTTTTTTAACTTGATTCTCAATTGGTTAAAGAAAAGGAAAAGCCACCGGCCAATGGATGAGGAAAAGCAATTGCCAAATGCTTTTTAAATGCCATTTAAAAGGTGCATTTAAAAATGACTTATTAATGTGCTATTTTATTGCTAAATAGAAGTACATTTTAAAACATGAATTAAATAAACACATTTAAATGTGTATATATATTTGTCCATTTTTAAATTGGTTAATTTATTCACATTATTATTTTCAAATTAACATTATTATTTTACATAATTAAGCACAATATAGGAGTAAACAATAAGGACTGTAAAATAAATATAGATTTTAAATCAATATAGATTGGAACTTTTCCAGGATCAAGTTTAGGTCCTTAAAAAAAAAAAACTGCAAACCAAGAGTGTTATTAGAGAATGGGACACGTGTTCAACACAAACTTCTTCTCTACACTGTTTCTGACACATCTGACAATACCAGCGCAGTTTCTGCAAGCCTTTGGCTTTAATTCTGTTCCCAATCGCTTTGGGACTTCAGAAATCTGCCTTTCCCATTTTAAAACACACACAAAGCCAAAGAACTATTAACGATAAAACAAAAAATTTTAAACGTCCACACGATTCTCACGCTTCCTTACTTGTGACGCGAATACCTCGCTTTACTACAATGCGTATCTCGTCACAGATTTGTGCCGACCCGAAATATCGCGAGAGACGGACACGCATTTCTCGGCGTTTAATTGCGCTTGCGCACACCGGCCGCTCTAACCTTCATCAAAGTGAACATATTCATCAGGACTAGCGCGGCGGTGTTCCTACCACAATGGTAACGGTTTATTTAATCCTGCAACATATATACTGATAAATTTAGATATGTATTGTGTTTTATACATAATTTCATGATATTGTGTCAGTTGGTCAATTTATTGCAGGTGAAATAGAGCAAGGGCTTGTTGAACGTTGTGTGCGCGCGACATGCCAACAAAGGTCTATGATACTTAATTGAGATTATAATGTGATTAAATATGTGCATAAAGCCTGAGAGAGTTTATAATTGACTATTTTTTAAGTCTGGATTGTCTGTGAGAGATCCGTGCTATTACGACAGTCAATGTAATGCGTACAACTGCATTGCATTCAGTTGCTTTCAGTTTTATTCGTTGATCTTGCTGTTGCACTGTTATATTGTGTTTATTTATGGCTGAGATCTTACCGTTTAAATCTCTTGCAGTGGGCAGGTCAGGAACATGGCTACCTTGAAGGACAGTAAGTGAAGTTTTCCTTGTGCATAATGAAAGGAATTGAATGTTTTATTCAATTAGCATTTTCTCTCATCTGCTTATATCCAGGCTATTCCTTTTGTTGCTAAAATGTTGTCAAACTTGACAGCTGGTATAAAGTTTCTGACTAGTGTTTTTTCTTCTCATTGTCAGTCACCATTCGTTTAAAGTCCATCAGGAACATCCAGAAGATCACAAAGTCCATGAAGATGGTGGCTGCAGCCAAGTACTCGAGAGCTGAGAGGTCCCTGAAGCCAGCCCGTGTCTATGGCACCGGCGCTATGGGTGGGTCACGCCATGGGCTTGCACTGAAGTTTATTAACCACAAACCTTAAGAAATGTATTGATAAACGTCATGGGATAGTTTTGCAATGGTTGTTTTCTAGCTCTCTATGAGAAAGCTGAGATCAAGGCACCAGAAGACAAGAATAAGCACTTGATCATTGGTGTGTCCTCTGACCGTGGGATCTGTGGTGCCATCCACAGCAGTGTGGCAAAATCCATGAAGAGTGAGATCGCCAAGCTCTCTGGTGCCGGCAAAGAGGTCATGATTGTCAATGTGGGTGACAAACTTAGAGGTCTGCTGTACAGGTATAGCTCTCTCTCGCCTTTTGCATCCCACATTTTAACTCGTCATGGATGGTTTCAGAAATTTTTCAAACATTTCCATTTGTAATTATATTCATATTCACTTCCTCTAATGTAAACTTTTAGGACCCATGGGAAGCACATCCTGATCAACTTTAAGGAGGTGGGCCGCAAACCTCCCACTTTCACTGATGCTTCTGTCATTGCCACGGAGCTCCTGGACTCTGGTTACGAGTTCGACCAGGGAAGCATTGTATTCAACAGATTTAGGTTTTAAACATAAAGCACATTATATTAATATGCAATATTGTTCTACTGTACATAGAAAATAGAGTTGTATGATTTCAGGCATATTATTTCTTTTTTTTTTAGCTATATTGCCCAGCCTTATTAATGTGCAGAGTTATTTTCTTAGTTTTTATGAGTCTGTTGCTTGTGCAGGTCTGTAATTTCCTACAAGACAGATGAGAAGCCACTTTATTCCATGGACACTGTTGCAAGCTCAGGTTTTTTTTTTTTTTTCAATGGCAGTATTTCATGCACACAATAGTTGAATTCAGAAGTTTACATACAATTAGGTTGAAGTAATTTAAACACTTTTTAACCACTCCACAGATTTCATATTAGTAAACTATAGTTTCGGCAAGTCATTTAGGACATCTACTTTGTGCATGGCACAAGTAATTTTTCCAACAATTGTTCACAGACAGATTGTTTCACTTTTAATTGACTATATCACAATTCCAGTGGGTCAGAAGTTTACATGCACTAAGTTAACTGTGCCTTTAAGCAGCTTGGAAAATTCCAGAAAATGATGTCAAGCCTTTATGCAATTAGCCAATTAGCTTGTGATAGGCTAATTGGAGTCAATTGGAGGTGTACCTGTGGATGTATTTTAAGGCCTACCTTCAAACTCAGTACCTCTTTGCTTTACATCATGAGAAAATCAAAAGAAATCAGCCAAGACCTGCTTCATCCATGGGAACAATTTCCAAATACCTGAAGGTACCACGTTCATCTGTACAAACAATAGTACGCAGGTATAAACACCATGGGACCATGGAGCCATCATACCTCTCAGGAAGGAGACCCATTCTGTCTCCTTGTGATGAGCGTAGTTTGGTGCGAAAGGTGCAAATCAATCCCAGAACAACAGCAAAGGACCTTGTGAAGATGCTGGAGGAAACAGGTAGACAAGCATCTATAGCCACAGTAAAACGAGTCCTATATCGACATAACCTGAAAGGCTGCTCAGCAAGGAAGAAGCCACTGCTCCAAAACTGCTATTAAAATGCCAGTCTACAGTTTGACAGTGCACATGGAGACAAAAATCTTGTGTGGATAAATTGAAGCAACATCTCAAGATATCAGCCTGGAAGTTAAAGCTCTGTCACAAATTGGTCTTCCAAATGGACAATGACCCCAAGTGTACCTCCAAACTTGTGGCAAAATGGCTTAATCTGACCGATGGGAATGTGATTAAATAAATAAAATCTGAACTAAATAATTCTCTCTACTATTATTTTGACATTTCACATTCTTAAAATAACGTAGTGATCCTAACTGACCTAAGACAGGGAATGTTTTCTATGATTAAATGTCAGGAATTGTGAAAAACTGAGTTTAAATGTATTTGGCTAAGGTGTATGTAAACTTCTGACTTCAACTATATATCTCAGATGTTGGGCTAATTGTGAACATATTTGCTTTTGGGCAGTTGAAACATACTGTATTTGATTTAGATGTACACTTAAATTCCTATTTTTTTTCAAGTTCTTAAAGGAACAGGAAAAAATTAAGGAAAAATTCTTTAATTTACTCGCCCTCATGCCATCCCAGATGTGTATTACTTCTGCAGAAAACAAAGATTTTTAGAAGAATATCTCCGCTCTGTAGGTCCAGTCAATGGAAGTAAATAGTGGCCTGAACTTGGAAGCTCCAAAAATCACAAAGGCAGCATAAAAGTAATCAATACGACTCCAGTGGTTTAATCGAGGACTTTTGAAGCGATCCATTTTGGGTGAGAACAGACCAAAATATACCTCCTTTTTCACATTACATCTTGCCATTGCATTCTCTAGGCATGATCGTAATTTCAAGCTCGATTAAGTTAGATGGCACCATGAAGTGTAATCGAGCTTGAAATTACGATCTCCAATGTTGCGTGTTTACAGAGAACATGGGCATCTATGATGACATTGATGCTGACGTTCTGAGGAACTATCAGGAATTTTCTCTGGTCAACATCATCTACTTTGGTTTGAAAGAGTCCACCGCCAGTGAGCAGAGTGCCAGGATGACTGCTATGGACAGTGCCAGCAAGAATGCTTTTAAGTTCTCTTGTCATCTTTCTTTTACTTGTAGTTTCACTGCCATTTTTTTGTGACTAGCAATTTGTTTTTTTTTACAATCTGGTACCAGGAAGGTACATTTTTGACATACACTTCCAGTCAAAAGTTTGGACACACCTATTCGTTCTTTATCATTACTATTTTCCACGCTTTAGAATTATGGTAAAGTTGTTGAAACTATGACATTACAATAATAGAATTATAGGAATTAATCTAATATTTGTGCTTTAAAAGAAATTCATGCATGTAGATTGTTATATATTTACCTACAAATCTGACGTCAAGGATTTAAGCAAAAGCCTTTAGATTAAAATGCTTATCAGTAAAGTTTATAAGGTATAAAGTTTTGCGCACATTTTTGTGTATTTGTGTCTTCAATGTCTTCTGAATATTTGCACTTTTGTTTCTCATTTGTCGTCTTCTATTTTTCCTGTCTATCAGCTGAGATGATTGACAAGCTGACGCTGACCTTCAACCGAACCCGCCAGGCAGTCATCACCAAGGAGCTCATCGAGATCATTTCTGGAGCTGCTGCTCTGTAAGCTGTCTCTCTTCTTCCTGTGAATTTCTCTCTCTCTCCCATTCTAACCCATGCATGACACACATCTTCCTTCTTTTTATTTCTTAAGACATCTACTGGCTAACTTTTTTGATGCCCATGTCTGATGCATTGGACTGTTTCCTTCTGGACTATTTTATCCATTGCTTCTTAAAATGTTGATGTTGACATTGACCCACACATTTCCATCTTTCCTTCACTAACCTTCCATAATGATCATGCACCGTTCACAGGAACTGAGGCATGACTGAGGTAACATGCTACAACAGACTGTAGGATATACTGTGTGCTGGCAGAGCAACATAGAATTTTAGGTGTTTTACCTATTTCATATATAGGGTGCTTTGTTGCATGTGGTGGGTTTTAGTAGTGTTTTGTGGTGGAGGGTATAAGTTGATCTTTACAGATGTTGGTAATTAGTAAAAAACTATAATTTAGTAAAAGAATTTTACTGATTGCTAAACAGTGAAAAGCAATCTGCGTTTCCATCCACAGTTATATGCAAGTTTTTGGATATTGCGTAAAAATGCTGGATGAAAACGTCAAGGAAAAAAAAAATCAAAAATGCAGATGAAAAAGTTAAACGCTCACAAGAGGTGAATACATTTTTACTTGGTAAGAAGACAAGCACGTAAACTGATAGAAACACATTTACCGAATGATTTCCTTGATGTGCATCAAAAAGGTCATGTGACTGTCATGTGACTGAATATTTTGATCATATCTGGTCTAACCAGCGGACCAATATATTGACATAGCATCTGTCCTCGGGCAGCCAAAGCCTGTCATCAAAATATCTGGGTTTCCATGCACCTATTTTTATTCGCATTTTGGGATATTGCCTAAAAATTGTGGGATGGAAACACCATGATGCGAATAAAATCACTAAAATGCGCATAAAAACATATATGCTCGCTTGAGGTGGATACGTTTTTTTATTCGATAAGAAGAAATGTGCATAAACTATGATGGAAACACATTTGCCAAATAAACTCCTATTGAATTTATTAGGAACACTCATGTGACAGAATAACTTGGTCTTAACTGGACTAACCAGTGGACCAATCATTGCATCTGAAATGTTGCTTTGGTCATCCTGAAATAAAGTTGTCTAGAAAACCCAAAGCCTGCATAGAGCTTACAGAGCAAATGAGTCGAATACAAACTTGAATTGTGCCGAAGAGCAGGTTTACTGACACTTTTGAAAAATATTTTATAGATCCGCATGGTAAAGTCATAAGGATGGAGGAACACACACGTAGTGCTCCCATAACTGTGTGACGCACTGCCACTCCCAGACATGAGACAAGTTCTTTAGAGAGTTTTGTCTGTGTGCTCTAAACTGAGAGTATTTTATTAATAAAAGAGTCAAAGTGGCTACAATTTCTCCGGAAGTAACGATTTTGTTGAACACAAAGGGATGGTAACGTGGCTTTATTCGCACATTGTTTTTGTGTAAATGTTGTTGTTTTTGGTTGTTTTTTGCATAAATTAAATTCGCAAATTGGATGGAAACATAGCTATGGATTGGCTAGTATCTCCTAGGACTGGGTATTAGAACAGAATTACCAATTTCATTTTATTCGATTCAGAGTTCTCAATTCGAGTGGATTCCAATTACAATATGATTTGATTCGGTTCTGATTCATTTAGGTATATTTCTGTTAATGTCCATTTTGCTTGCATATAAAATAAAATCTCTCAGATAATGTTGTAAAACATACAGGGGATCTTCTAACTTGGTACTTTGCAAAAACATTAATTAAAAAAATTAACAATAGGGCCCAAGCTATGTAGTTCAGCTGCCATTTATTTAACAAATATAATAATCAACACAACCAAAACTGAAGTACACTTTTAAATTATAATTAAATGATTGATCTTGTGATTTTAAGAATCAATATTGGGATCGTTCAAACAGATTAATCAGAAAAACAATTTTTACCCAGCCCTAGTATTGCCTCCCTGAACTGTCTGACATGCTGCCGCACCCAATTGCTAGCTAACAAAGTGCTTTTATCTGCGTGCTCTAAACCGCAAGTAATGTATTACATTTAATAAATGAGAAACAGTGGCTTCTCCAGTGGCTATAACTTTATGCCAGTTTCCCCGAACTTGCGATTTAGTTTCACCCAAACACATGGGATGGAAACGCTGATTAATTTGCAAATTGTTTTCATGATATTCCAATTTTTTACATCAGTGAAATACGCAACTTGGATGAAAAGCTTTCTACTGACTACCTATGGTGCAGTCTAAACGTAAAGGCTCATGCTATGAGTAAATTAATAAAAATAACAACATACTCTATGCAAGTAGGTGAACGTAGACTCTTCCAGCTTTGTGAGAAAGTACATGTTGCATTCTCAGCGTTGCCACAAGGGGCGCTGTTGCGGACATTCTACAGTCAGTTTTCTCTCTCAGATCAACTGTGGTCATGGTGGAGCAACAGTTCGAAGAGATCTTCCAGAAGAATTTAATTGGCTAAGCTGTAAATGTGTTCATAGCTGCCTGAGTAATGGCAAATCCAATTTAATGGCACGGTTATTTGACGGTAACTTTATTGCCCCCTTGATTATTGAGGTTTATTACCACCACAGTAATGCAAGAATGCACAAGGGAACTGCACTTGAGAAAGTGTTGGCCAAGCATTCATGCCTGCATTTGTGTACTTTTGTAGAGCATGTTTCTGGCCTTACACCTGATGGATTCAGTTTTTTATTTTATTTTTATTAGAGCTTAAATACTGGGTATTATGTCTTGATTGTTTGTGTGTGTATTTGTGTTTGAAAGTACTAATTTTTTTGTTCTCTCTCTCTCTAATCAGATAAAGAGGAGGCCTGTGTACCTTCAGTGTGGTATTGGCGAGCATGCTCTCCAATTCAGTCATCTGGTGTAGAATTCATAAATGTATATGTGCTTTGTACAATATCTGAGAAAATAAACCTCTTGCAGAGAAACAATCTGTTGAATTCTCCAGCCCATTTCTTGTATCTGTTCTGATCAGCTTTGATGTCCCCTAAAGAAAATAAATATGATTCCCGACTCTTGCTTGTTTTTCATTGGAATTAAAGCTTGTGAACTTGTCTTTTGAAGGAACAGGGCCCTTTACTTGGCTGTGCTCAGAGGTTATCAATACATAGAGCATTTGAAGAGAGGACGTCTGCCAAAACAGAACTCTGGGTCAATCCTTCCAATAAACCCTCTCAAGTGTGCACACTTTGCTTAAAACAGGATTAAGTTACTTAGAACTGATTACTGATAAACCCAATTGACTTAACGGCATCCTTATTGTTCCTTCTTATAATTGCCAATCAAAACAAGTTTAGCCTCTTTGTTATCCATTTGAAACTCAAGCCAGGCCAGCCACCACAGTATCAGATGAAGTGATCAAGCTGTGGTGTTGGGTGTCTGGATCCATGAAAGGGAGAATTTGGGGGTCAGTGATTGTAGAAGAGGGTCTGATCTATTAAAGTAATGGACAAGTAGAAAAGTTTGACCATATGGGTCACTCATTTATTATTTAATCAGCTGCCACTAGATCTCAGATTCTGATGGTTATCATCTGAGAAGTGAAGCACATCTCCATAGCCTCCTGTTGACTTTTCAAAAATACTTTTTATTTTATTTTTTATTTTTTGAGTTATTGGATTTCTTTGATGTAGTATTTATTAGTTGGTAAATTTTGCATAATCTATGAAAAAAAAAAATATTTATTTTATTGAATGTTTCAGTGCAGTAATGTCATGATTTAAATTATTCTGAGGCTTAATTGTTTGTAACAACAAAACATTAAATTTAATTTAAATTTAATAGTAGTAGTGTTAGAGTTTTTGAATCTTAAAAAAACTAAAATCTTTTCTAAAAAAGAAAAATAGAAAATAGAAACTTCGTTATGAATAAAAGCATGTAAAATGCCATATAAGACCATTTCTTCTGATGAATGTACTATTGTAATGAGCAATTAAAATAACTAATTAGCATCCATAGTATTTTTATAATTTCCTTTTACATCAAATTATTAATTTTCTACTCAAATCCAAAGGAAATTGTGCATACACAGTGAATATGAAATCTATTGAAGTGATCTTAAAGGAATATTCCGGGTTCAATACAAGTTAAACTCAATTGACAGCATTTGTGGCATAATGTTGATTAACACAAAAATTAAGTTGGACTCCTCCCTCCTTTTCTTTATAAAATAAATAAATAAAAGCAAAAATGGAGGTTACAGTGAGGCACTTACAGTGGAAGTGAATGTGGCCAATTGTTGGAGGGTTCAAAGGCAGAAATGTGAAGCATATATTTTTATAAAAGCACTTACATTAAATTTTTCTGTTAAAACTCATGTATTATTTGAGCTGTACAGTTGTTTAATTTGTCGTTTTTATAGTCATTTTAGGGTTTGTTGACATTAAAACATAGCAACAAAGTTGTAATATTGGCTGTAACTGTACACAGAAAAGGTTAGTAAGTGATTTTATCACAGTAAAATCATGTTAACACATTGTTTGTCTCGTGGCTATACTTTTGAAAAAGTGAGTATTTTAACGCTCAAAAATTGGCCCCCATTTACTTCCATTGTAAGTGCCTCACTGTAACCCATATTTTTGATTTTTTTAAAAGGTGCACTCAATAACTTTTTGTTTGTCATCTTGGACTTACAGTGATACCTAGTGGTGTGGATACAGCATCATTCAAAATCAATAGTTTTCAGTTACAGTAGAAATTCACTATTCACAATCAGCCATGATTAATTTAATCCAATAGTGAAAGTGTCCAATAACAAGACGGATACTGAGATTAAGCAAGTATTCTGCTGGTCATGTGATTTTAAAATGGCAGCCCCCATGAGGGCGCCCCTCCCCATGTAGAATAAAACAGCTTTCATAAGGTTACTGATATGACTAGTGTCCTCATCTCATGTGAGTTTTCATGATTTTATACATATATTTCAATATTACAATTTATTTCTTTAGGAGTAAAACTTAAGCGAGCACCTTTAAAGAAAATTTTTGTTGTTATTGTGGTAATCAACTGCCACAAATGCTGTCTATTTAGCTTAACTTGTACTACACCTGGAACATTCCTTTAAAACTAAATCTTGTACAGTATTGCTAGGTAAATCATGTGTCTCGACCGTTACAAAAAATCACTATGGTAACAATAGTTCCCGCCAAAATATCATAAAGTAGGCTATGCCTATACTACATACAATATGTATAGCAGTATCGACCACTGTCTAAAAAGATATTTTAAAATGATTTAAAAATTCTAAACGCTCCTCTCACGCTGTTAGAAAGAGTTATCATAAAAAAGAATCGATTGTTCTGTAGTAACAATAACTATGGCGTTTTGGCGGGAAAATGATGGTTAGCACGGTAATGTTGTAAGGGAAGTTTCGTGGGTATAATACTTGTCGAAAATATGTTTCATTTGCAAATCCACAAAAGTCTTGTGAATGTTATGAAATCAGCATGTTATGGGCTGATCCCAAGCAGAGTTTTTACTGATAAAATATGCATTAGGAATTAAATTAGGAAATCCAAGTTATACTACGATGAATACAAGAAGAAAATTGCATAACTAGTTTATTTTCACACATTTTTGTTTTCCCCCAGCTGCAAATCTACTTTTGAGGACAGGCCGTGTAATCAAACAAACTACACTCGATCAGCATCTCCGCTCTTCTGCGCATGCGTGATCGATTGCTCCGCAATGTTGCGCTTGGGCAGCAAAGATGGCGGCTCCTGTGGAAGCGTCGATGTCCCTAATTGTGTGAATGATCCAGCCCTTCCAGGCGCCGTGAGAGCGGCCTTTCGGAACCGCAGAGATGTGTGAGAGTTACGCGCGGTCGCTGCTGCGGGTGTCCGTGGCACAAATGTGTCAGGCGGTGGGCTGGGACGCGGTGCAGCTGAACGCCTGTGATCTGCTGTCTGACGTGCTGGAGAGATACCTGCAGCAGTTGGCCCGGAGCTGCCACCGCTACTCAGAACTCTGTGAGTACCTTTGATGATCCGTTCTGACACTCACAGCTTTTTATGCCGGAGTTGTGTACACTATTAAGTGTGTTGTGCGTATGCCCCGCCCACCACAACTGTTGTCAGCATGCTAAGCTAGCTAGCCACTCAAATGTTTATTGAGCTATTAGGAGGATTAAAATTTCTCTGTAAACTGCTTATTGCGAATATTTTTGTCCACTTAACAAATACTATATGACAGTATTTTGGTTGTGAAGCTAGGCATCAAACGTCACGCTCTGCGTACTTGTTTTGACAGCTGATCAGTTGTTCATTTGTGCTAAAAAATGACAGTATGTTGCTCAAAATTAAGTATAGTGTGAGGTAGTGTATATGTCTTAGAGGCTGAAAGGTTTGCTAGAGTTTAGACTAGATAATATGGAATCGTTTGCATTAAGGATGCTGCAAAAGGATTCCTACCTGTTGCCATAGTGATGACAAATACCCACTTCTGTTATGTGTATATAGAAACTATATCTGTACTTTCTATTTGTAAAAGTGAAAGTATATTAAGTGTAGCTCATTAAGGGCTGTGATTGGATGTTTTCTGTATTTAACCCTAAAAAGCATGAGTTTTCGCCAAACATTATTACATACCTGGGGTCTTTAGATACCTGGCTTTTACATCTATCACAAATGGATCTACAAAATGCCCAGATAGTGTCAAATTTAAATAATGTTTTCAAGACAATTAGGTATGCGTTACAGGGTTAAATTTACTTTAAAAGCTGTGGAAGTTTGGTTTGTTTACATGCAAAAGTTCAGGTTGCCTTTTTAAGTCATTGTCAGAAATTGTGTAGCAAGGCTAATACAAACTAAGATGTGTTAAGAACATGGTTAAAAAAGGGGGGGCTCATGGCAAAAATGCAGACAAAAATTTAATTGTGGGGGCAAAAACTGCCCTCATAATGAATTCCTCTGGACTATCTATTATGGTCCTATTTGTACATATTAGAATCAGAATCAGAATGAGCTTTATTGCCAAGTACGCTTCCACATACAAGGAAATTGTCTTGATGACAGAAGCTTCCAGTGCACAAACAATACAACAAGACAGAGATGATAATAATAATAAAAAAACAGAATAAAAATGAAAAGCAAATAGAAAATATAAGTATATATTGAAATACACAAGAAAAAAAAAGAGTTGATCTCAAAGGAATAGTTCACCCAAAAATGGAAATTCTCTCATTATTTACTCACCCTCATGCCATCCCAGAAGCTGAACACAAAGGATGATTTTTAGATGAACATTTCAGCTCTGTGGGTCCATATGATGCAAGTAAATAGTGGCCAGAACTTTGAAGCTCCAAAAAGCACATAAAGCAGCATAAAAGTAATCCGTAAGACTCCAGTGGTTTAATCCATGTCTTCAGAAGTGATATGATAGGTGTGGGTGAGAAACAGATCAATATTTAAGTCTTTTTTTTGCTATAAAGTCTCCTCCCTGCCCTGTAGGTGGAAATATGCATGAAGATTTGTTTTGCTAATCGCCAAAAAAAAAAAAAAAAAAAGACGAATGGAAAGTGAAAGATTTATAGTAGGCCTACAAATATATAATTCTTAGGGTAAGAGGTAATAAATTCACAATCCTGAGATTTTTTTAATGAATTGATTAAATTGATGTATTTGACATTTTTCAATGGGTAGAAAAAAATATTCCCTCATGAAAAATACTGGCATTACCAAGATCTGACTAAATTCGCTACCCATACGCTGTTTGATCACAGCCGGCTGCTTTCCAATGCTTACATGCATGTGTCTGCCTGTTCACTTGTGTCTCGTGATGAATGCAGCGCTGCTGCACGAGTCTCTGCGCTGTTTTTAATCAAAATACCCCTTTTTAGGTGATATTAATGTAAACACTAGGGATGCACCGATACCACTTTTTCTCTTCCGATTCTGATATCGGAAATCTCAGTATCAGCCGATCCCGATCCGATACCAGTGTTGTTGTTGTTGTTTTGTTTTTTTTTGCATAATCAGTTTAGAATATCTTTACATTATTGTGTGGAACTAATTGGGAGTACTCTTTAATATGTAAAGAAACACAAACCTCTAACTACACATTATTTCAATATAAATGTATAGCTTATTAAGAAACACTTTATTATGAACTACTACACTGGATAATGTAGCAGCAAAATTAACCGTAATTCCAGTCTTCAAGTCTTCAGTAGAAAAGAAGCCTTTATTTTTATTTTTTTTATAAACTTGTATCTGGACTTTAAAGGATTCAGATCTCTTTTTTGTTCAATTTAGTTGTAAGACATCAGTCCACTTTTCATTTACACAGTTATTTTTGGAACACATTCAACATAAATATTTTTATAATTTGTAAACAAATGATAATAATAATAATATATTATAATAGTAATATATCTCAATCATGCATCTTTATCTTTTAAGCCTTCACGCTTTTATTTTGACATTCTAAACTCTCCAGGAAGTCCTGTATGTGTCTGCTTGTAGGCAAGTTCACAGTAATTTAATTTGCTTCTTATTCAAATTCTGGTAAAAAAAAAAAAAAAAACACACACACAAAAAAAAAACACCTCCAGTGCCGTTCTAAATGCATATTATAAGTGAACCGAACTATTGAGCATCTACATAAGAGATGCTGTTCATGTGTAGCGCTCAAATATTGCACACTGCGTGAAGGCTAAAATAGCCGCGAGTATGTGTGTAAACAACAGTGCCATTCACTAATGTGCTGGCGCTGCGCATACTATATATTTACTTATTAAACACAGACTTTTGTGATTCACAGAGCTATCGCACGTCTTCAAGCGGCTTTGAATAAAATGCACGAGTCATATGAACTACTTTAATGGTGTTTTTATGGTTCTTTTATGTCATTTTTTGAGCTTGACAGTAACGAACATGACTAACACACAGTATCGGATTTGGATCGGGCTCGTCAGACCGATACCCGATCCGTCTAAAAGCTTCAGTTTCGGAGCCGATACCAATCCAGGTATCGGATCGGTGCATCCCTAGTAAACACGGCTGTTAATGAATTACCAGTGTAAACAGATGGAATTAAATCTGCGCTGTCTCAAGATATTAAAGCAAAAACAGCTGTTAATGTATAAGCAGACGGGACAAATTCTTCAAAATTTTAGATCTGTGCGACGTCTAAATGTATATAAGCTGCATGCTGTCTGTTATAGGCGTTCAGGCATTCTTACTGCATCAATAAATCAGTATTAATGTAGATCTATTAATCACACAGTAAAGAGTGTTAAATATTTAAGTAGTTTCATTTTGCATTTAATAACTAATTTTTTCAATGTTTAATTGCTATGGTTGCTGAAAAACTTAAAGCACTGTTCACTCTGTTCTCTATTTAATTACTGCCTCTTGAATAATTGAAATAAAGCAATTTTTACAAGAGAAACACTGAAGGCCTCATTGTTTTAATTTAAATTGTTTTAATATAATTATTTTGTTTTATTACATATTTGCTTACCAGTGCAACACCAAGTTAACATAGAATTGTTAATGATGCTTTTTTCTGCTCATTTTGCTTTTTATTAAGCATGTGAGAAACAGGTTAAATCGTTTTATTTATTTTTTATTCACTTTTTTTTTTTTCAGTAATAACAAGGTGCTGTTTGGTTCATAATGTATTCAATGCACTGTCTTGTGGACTTAGGACATTTTAAATTTAGATATTTGATTTACAACTTTATTGTATTTTTGCATAGATTGAAGCAGTGAACATGTCAGAACCTCTAGTACATTACATGTTACTTTGTTTAGTACCCTTATGTTCAGGTTTTGTGTATCACTGAAATATGCATTTTTTCTTCAGAATCGTGAGAGAATCGTGATCTTTATTCTAAGCAAAAAAATTGTGATTCTCAATTTATCCAGAATCGTGCAGCTTTAGTAAGTAGCCATGTAATAAACAGGATGATGTACTGTCAGACATTCATTTTTGTAAAATAAACTCACATGTGATCCTTTGTTTAATACATGAATAAATTATTAAAGAATAAAATAAAGTATACATTTCTTCAAGTTATTATAGCCTAAGCATTATAATACATAATTGTATAGTAACATAATTCACAATCTCTCTCTCCCTTTTCTCAGATGGACGTACAGACCCTGGACTAAGTGATGTGGACCAGGCTTTTGGACTTTTGGGAGTCAGTATAGCCGAACTTGAGGACTATGTAAATAACTTGGAGCCTGTCGGCTTCCCCCAAACTATCCCTCAGTTCCCCATCAGTAAGAGCAGCGTTCTGCAGTTTCCTGCTGCTGGCTTTGACACGGATGCCCGTGATGCCTTGAGGGGAGAGAGGAGAGACTACATCCCAGAATACTTCCCTCCACTCGTCTCACTTCAGGAAGGTACGTACCACCATCACTATAGAAACAGAACCATCAATTACAGTCATCAATGGATGCAACACATTATCAAAAGATCCAACAACTGGATTGCATTGTAATTAACTATCAAGTAATTACAGTGTTGTTATAGGTATTTATTGTTAATTAGTGGTTTAATTCAGAATACAAGTGATTATATCTAGATTTGGATTGGTTATATAAAAAAAGTCTGTGGTAAGACTCTGCAAGGACAATTTAAAAAGACAAGATTTTTAACAAAATTTTGTTACATTTCCACAACAGAAATGGTAAGAAACTGAATTAGTTGACATCAGTTCCAAATGTTTTCTTTGGTCGCTCAGAGTAAATGGAAAAATTAACAAAGAAGTGTCAGTTTGGTCTTTTTGCTGTCTAATTAAAATCCACCTTTGACATTACAGTTGTTTTCCCATCAGCTGTAGATAATAAGATATTTTTTATTGATATTTTAATACATTGGTGTCAGGTCAGATGTTACTACGTACACCAAAACCTGATACCTTGATGCATGCATTTAATGTTCAACACAAAGTTTGCCACACAAAGAGACACTAATAACAGAACAAAATTTGAGTTATTTCAAGATTAACAGCATCTGTGACAAATTCATTGCCAGTATTGACACCTATGTACAGGTACAATTTTTATTGGTACATTAGTAGTTATTGTTTTACAAAGACAATATCTATATTTAGATATATTCAAGACAGTCAAATACTTTTTGTATTCTATTTTACTAGAATAAATATGATCTTGCATAAAATAAATGTTATCTTAAAGGGGTCATGAACTGCCTTTTTTTTATTTTGTACTGTTCTCTGAGGTCCACTTATAATGTTATCAAGATTTTTACATCAAAAAACATCATAATGTAGAATTAATAGTCTATTTTCCATACTGTTTTGACCCCCCTCATCGTAACACACCGTTTGAATAAGCGTGGTGGATTGTAGACTCGGAAGTAAACGCCCACTGGTATGATTGGCTAACAGTTTTGCATATTTAAAAAACCTTTGCTTCTACAATTAGGTCCCAAAGTTCCAAAGGACAGCTGTGTGCCCACCGATGTAAACTTTAGCATGTATGTTTGACAGCCTACATCCTTCATAGATGGACGCTGCTGTGTACATATCAAACGATCTGTAATAACAGACAAAGCAATAGTGACCACTTAATAAAAACATTTACTCACACTTGTGTGGTGCGACATTACTGTCGGATCCAAGTTTCAGTCTTTCTGAAAATCCTGCGTCGAGTTGTGCCTTGTTTGTAAATGAATCCGCGGTAAAATGAAGTGAACAAAGGACCAAGTTCTTACTGACGCGGTCTGGAACTTCATTAAAAATAAAGTTCATCCACTCTTTTCTAATGTTGGGATCAGAAGGAAGGCAATGCAAAGACTGTGTTTTTCCACAACTTGGCAATGCACGGCGTCTTGTTGTCTTCAGAGCCATCTTTATCGTTTGCTTTCTGCGTAGAACTGCGTTTACCTCTCTCGTATTTACCTACTACATGCGTGAATCGGTGGGCGGGGCTAAACAGGCAGTGATGTAGAAGCAGGTGTTGATCATCTTCTGCGGAGGCAGTGTTTAGCCACACTATTACGTAATAAAGTGGCACATTCCACATCCTGTCGTTTTGGCAGATTGGCTTCAATATAAGCTATAAACGAGAAAGTTTTGAGTTCTGAAACTTACAGGATGTTTTTATAGTACAATGACCTCTTATATGTCAAAAGATCAAGGGAATTTTGATTTCTCAGTTCATGACCCCTTTAAATATTATATTATATTTAGGGTTGTAACTCGATGAAAATTTGTACTCCAATTATTAAAAATTCTTATTCCATTTAATGACATGACATGCTGATCAATTAATTGGTAACACTTTACAATGAGGTTCCATTTGTTAACATTAGTTAACAACATTAGTTAACATGAACTAACAATGAACAATACTTATTAAGCATTTATTAATCTTAGTTAATGTTAACTCCAACATATATATATATATATATATATATATATATATATATATATATATATACTTAAAATGAAAAGTTGTAATAGTTCACATTAATTAATGCACTATGAACTAACAATGAACAATTTTATTTTTATTAACTAACATTAACATAAAATAATAAATTATGTAATAAATATATTGTTCATTGTTAGTTCATGATAACTAATGCATTAAGTAATGTTAACAATTGTAACCTTATTGTAAAATATTAGCAATTATTGAAATCAATCTCAGTTAATCACATGCTGTATGTCAATATTTGCTAAAAAAGCCACCTGAGTGTCTGGACAAACTGACAGCTAGAATGCCAAGGATTTGCAAAGCTGTCATTGCTGCACGTGGAGGATTTTTTGATGAGAACTCTTTAAAATAGTTTAAGAAGTTCTGAACATTTTTTTCAAATTGTAATAGTAATTCTTCACGTTATTAATGTCCTGACTATACATTGTGATCAGTTGAATGCCACTTTGGTGAATAAAAGTACCAATTTCTTTCAATAAGAGCAAAATCTGTACGTTATTCTAAACTTTTGGCTGCCTGTGTGTGTGTGTGTGTATGTGTCTATATATATATATATATATTATTATTTTTTTTTTTTTTTATTATTTTTTTTTTTCATATATTCAGATAGAAATATATTGCATTATTGTGGCAGACCAATACAAAAAGTGGCTTTAGAGGTCAATATATTATTTGTTTTAGTCCCACATCACTAAACATTAGCCTTCAATCCATGGCAATCCATTTTGCAATTGAGTCAGTCTGTCTTGTTCTCACACGACATTCTTGCGTTCCATCTGCACTATTTTTAATAGTCATTTATGTACATGCTTGTCAGATGGACGCTTTTTGAGTGTCTCACTGGTTTTCAGCATCATAAACGGTGCACTTTTAGGATGCTGTGTCAAGTTAAAAGTAGTTGAAACTTTGAAAGTCGCTTCTCAAAATCCCTACCTTCTGTTGCTTTGTCCAACTGATGAAAACGCCTCCTGTGTGACCGGCTCTCATTCTGTGGCTGCTTTGCTTGTAAGGTTTTTTTAAGACGCGCTGACTGCCCCCTGCTGACGCACCTCATACTTTTAAGCTTGCATTTCTCCCATGATAGGAAAATACATACTTTTTCAAGGAATTTACGTGATTATTTTTTTATAATTTTTTTACACGTTATTTTTTTATATAATCAGTCACACAAATTTAACGCATGAAAGAAAAATCCATAAGAATATTTTATTTTTATATTATTCATCTGTAAAAGAGCAGTGCAATATTACTCGTCAATCAATGTTTGATATAAACTGTAAAATAAAATAAATTTCAGAATCTAATAACACTCCATAAATGCCTGTAGTATAATGGTCTATAATAATAGTGTATCTAGAGTATACAGTGTAAAGGATAAAATTTTGTTTATTAAAACAGATCACATTTTCTTTCATTCCCCCTTCCCTTAATTTTGTGCTCAAATTCTCTGATATTGTTTTAAACATATTCCAGCATATCCCCAGTGATGATACTTTGTTATTTCTGAAACTTTGTGGTAAAATAAATAAGTGTTGATGTTGGAATAAGTGTGCGTGTGTGTGAAGAGAAACATATCGAAAAGTGTGTGTGAGTGTGTATCTTCTTTCCTCCCATCCGCCTCTCCCCTATAGGGACCTTATAAAGTCTGCAACTTGATCTTTCCGGAAACATTTAGTGTGTGTGTGTGTGTGTGCACGCTAGATAAATTGTACCTGCTAGACTACTCCTTTTTGTATGTGACTGTATGAGAATCAGTAAAAGGTGAGACCAATGCACATACACTGGAGCCTGTACGTATCCCATCATCACACACTCACACACACTGGCCTTCTCATCACACACAGTTGAGGTGTGCCAGTGGGTGGTGGAGAGGCGGACATGATCGGGGTTGTTTCGGGTTGGACAGGAAGCTCTCTGGCTGTGAGGTGTGTTTATGGGTGTCAGTGTGTGTGAAGCAGGAAGCTGCCGGGCTGTGGGGTCTCAGGCATGTGTGTGTGAGAGGAACTGGCGGAGGTCCGGCCCGGATGGCACACATCCCAGGTGAGTGTGTGTTTGAGTCCAGCTAGGCCAGGGGTCTAACTGGGCTTGGAGCCAGTGCTCAGCTGGACGCCCCTCTTGCAGAAAAAAGACTTAAGGATCTCATTCTCTGGGTCTCTCTCGCTCTCATTTTTCTTGCTTCCTTGTGTTTCTTCCTTTAAAACACTTATATACAGTACACATATACCACAAATCTACATCTTATGTAGTCAAAACAGACAAAAGTTTAAATATTATTATGCGTTGTATGTATTTCTCTCCAAACCACAAAGGTTATGGAGCCCTGCTGTGCATTTGAGTGTTAGGAACACAAATGGCCTGAATGAGAATCACTGCTGCAATTGTACATTTAGTCACATGTTGGTGCGGTTTATCCACACAATTGGCCTTCACTGTGTCTGAACTTGTCTTTCTGATTTTCTCCATCTCTATTATAGTATATGGAGCGATACCCTTTGTATCAAGGGTTTGATTCCTTTTCTGTTTAGTTAGACTCACGTTAAAAAACAGTTGGAGCCAGGATGTGTAGACCTTTAAAGACCACATATACATGGCCTTGGGCTTGGACTAGGTCTCATCTTATG
Organism: Myxocyprinus asiaticus; assembly: GCF_019703515.2. Classification (NCBI taxonomy): domain Eukaryota; kingdom Metazoa; phylum Chordata; class Actinopteri; order Cypriniformes; family Catostomidae; genus Myxocyprinus; species Myxocyprinus asiaticus. Next base: position 24,521,730 of record NC_059390.1, on the reverse strand, counting down.
TGGTCTCAGACAAGATTGCAGTTCATTTTAAGTGATTATTAATTGGTTACAGTAAGCAGCATTAACAAACTCATCTGTTACTCACATATAGAAACATTAGATGGTTTGTCCTATGGTGATAGATTACCACCAATCCCACCAGTGTCAGAAAGTAACTTTTTTATCAAGGAGTAATATTTGCCCACTGGAATTGATTTTCAGGGGCATTTTTTACATTTACAAGTGCACTTTGTCTAAAATACGGTCCATTTTAGTCAAATACGTCAACTAAATCAATTAACTGACATAAATTCTCAGTCTGAGCAAATGTAGCTGTTAATTATAAGATCAGATCAATGTCAAACACAGAAGTAGCTATATAAATGTAGCTAATAATGCACAAGATATCTTAACACAATAAACGCTCTGCTAATCAACATTTGATTAGATTATTAATCTCTATACTTTGTATTGTCATGGATCATTTTTCATCAAAAGCCTCTTCATATTAGCTATTAATCAACACTTGAAATTGCAGATGTCTGACTGCTGTACTGTAAGTCACTATGGTGTCTGCATTAAACCCATTCTAAACCATACTAAACCCACAACAAATTGTAGGTAACAATTAAAAGAACAGAGGAATTCATTGTGGGACAATTTTTGACCCCAAATTTTAAATATCTGGGATATTTTCCTCAATTTCAGTGGAATGTTTGCCCTAAGTTAATTTCCAACCTTGATTCCCACAGTGATGGAAAACCTGGAAATATCAGGGAATTTTAAAACATCAAGGAAAAAAAAAAAAAGTTAATATACATTTCTTGGTTATTCTTTCCTTTATAATACCTCTTAAAAAAAAGAGGAAAATTTTCACAAAGTTCAGTTCTCTTCAATTAATCGATTAAACCATTTCACACATCAGTTTGAATGATTCATTAGCAAATAGGTCTAACACAAAATGATTTTAAAAAATCCTTATCCAGTTATCACAAACAACTAGAAATGTGTGGGAACCCTTTAAACAGATTTCAGGTCAGTGTTATTACATTAGCACAGATTGCACAGTGTCCTCGTCGCTGCAGTGGTGGGATTTGTCGCAGTCAACAGGCTCTTATTCGTCTATTGTGTGGGAGCGTATTGTTGTTCACTCCTGAGGGAAGAAGGTAGTGGGAGGTAGGAAGAGAGTGATTGCATCTGTACACTGAAATTACCAGTGATCGCACTGATAAAGTCTCTCCGTCTATGCAGGGTGAAAACAAGATTAAGAGGACTGCTTTGGAAATTTTCAGTTTCAAAACAGATGGACTACAGATCTGAACATTGTCTTTACACTGCAAAGGCATTTTTGTGCTGCTCCAAATTCAGTGTAAAAATGCAATGATGCGTAAGAGTTGTCCTAAAACAACCTGCCCCACTTGAAGCGCCGTTGGTTTTGCATAAATTAAGCCAAAAAGATGTTTTAAAATGGTGAAAAATTTAAAATCAATGGTGACTAGAGACAGAACCTAAAATATACAGTACACTTTCCCTTATATGTATTTATATACATTTTAATTTAGAATTAGTTTGTGCAAATATACAGCTGTTCATAGTTTCATAGATGTATCTGCATCTTATATGTGGCTTCTATGCCACCTTTGCCATTTTAAGATGGCTTGTAAGCCCACATTTTCTGATATTAACACAGTAACCCCATCTACACTCTAGGCTTGTAGTATGACTTCCTCTATTATCAACAAAGCTGTTGACTTTGCCACTTGCTGTGTAGATATCATCATTGATTTTAAGCTCCCATTAAAACCAACGAACTTTGGTTCGCAAGTGCGCCAAAAGGGAGCTTATAATCAACAAAGTTATCTACACAGCAAGTGTGCAGATTCGACAGCTTCGTTGATTATAAAGAAAACATTCTAGTTTTGTCGTAGCATGCATTGCAGTGTAGATACCTTCGTTGATTTTAATGGGAGCTTAAAATCAGCGACAATATCAATATCTGCGCACTTGCAGAGTAGATATCTTTGTCAATTATTAGCTCCCGTTAAAAACACTGCATGTGCACAATACGACAAAACTTTTCCATTATAATCAACGAAGCTGTCGACTTTGCATGCTTGATGTGTAGATATTGTCTTTGATTATAAGCTCCCGTTAAAACCAAATAACATATCTACACTGCAAGTGCACGCTATGACAACTGTAATTTATGAAGCTGTCAACTTGCCGCACTTGCAGTGTAGATATCTTTGTTGATTATAGCTCACGTTAAAAATAACGAATATATCTTCACTGCATGTTCATGATACAACAACTAGAACACTTCCGCTATAGTTTAGAATTGATCATATTGGGAGCATTTAAGTTTTATCGCATTGCATGCTGGCAATAAAGATATCTTTGTGGATTATAAACTCCCTTTAAAAACAATAAATATCTACACTGCAAGTAGTGTGCTTGCTAGGTATGGGTGATAGGATGATGTAATCGGATATCGACGATGTCTTACAAAGATCCCGATGCAGATTGTGACAATATTGGGAAATGGCATAACCATGGATCTGGGAAGTCGGCAAATATATTAAACAGTGGCCAGGGTGTGAAACTAGCACCTGCCACCCGCAAAATGCGTAGAGGCTGAAACCAGTTCACAAGTTCATCGTCCAAATGCAGGTATTTCATGCGTGGGAAATTTTGCTCATCTACCCGCAGCAGGTGGGTGACCTGTAAGACATCTCGGAGTGATACATGACGAGAAATGCTGTTAGTCACAAAGACATGCTCTTGAAGAAACACGCTTTATTATTAAGAACACACAAAAGAAAAGCCGTCAATGCTCGTGTCTGATTCGTTTGTTCAGAGGCGTGCAGCACGAGCCTGTCATGTGGAACAAGTGCATGTAAAGAGTTTTCACTCTTTTTTTTCTCTGTTTAATTCGTCTGAAAACTGTTTGCAAGAATAATGTCTTCTATGAGAATGCTGCAAATTATCTCCGATCATCTCGGGAGGTGCTGTGAGTTTAGTGTCGACGCGGTTGGCATGCATTTTGAGCGCAACTCTGCAGGTTCAGTAATATATATCTTTGTATTAAAGAAACAAAGACGAAAGTGATTAAATCATAAAATAATACAAGACACGTTCACCTTGAACCTAAAATTGAGTTCTGTTTTATTTTCTTTATGCAGCATTAACTGTATTACCAAAACACAATACAAACACAAATTCGATAAGAACACACATTTGGCAGCATTATTTTGGGAACGCAAGGGAATTTATTAGGCTTTATTATTATGATTATGATTATTTTTATATTTATGATTGTCTTTAGTTCTTAATCTGTGGGCTATTATTAATTTTCCACCTGTTATCATTGACGGATGCTTGCGTGATGGCAAATGGAGACTTTGGAGATGGTAAATGTTTGGATTTGGGGAGGTGGTTAAATACAATTTTTTGGTCACTTTGTTATTTTATTGCTTTTTTAATTTAGTTTAAAGTGCAATTTGAACTTGGAAATGTCTTTTGTTTATGTTTTTCATGTTTCAATAAATGAATAATTTTTTTTAAAGCAAAATCAATAAAGCAAAAAAATTCTCTGACCCTCGGCAGGAGGGTTGATGATGTAATCGGATATCTGTGGAGTGGATGTATTTTAAGGCGATTATATACAAATTATTTTATCGATATCACCCAACCCTAGTGCTTGCAGTGTACACAGCTTTGTTGATTATAACAGGATCTTAGGCAGCATTTAGTCTTACGGCCTTTGTCTTTAAATCTTTTCTGTCATTAAGACTGAGAGAGAGCAACAGGGATGTTCTAGTTTAGTCACAGAGCATCACATGCTTGCAGTGTAGACAAGGTGAATCTCTTGGTCCAGAGGCATGATTATTACCTCAGTCTCTGCGAGCGTGTGCAGTTCTTCTGTTAACTTATGAATTGAGCGAGCTCTGTATTTGACTTGCTTCGTTATCGGCTCTTTTCAAAGCCTCACAAGGGCATAAAATGATTAGAGGAGTGCCTGACAATGCGTGAAGAGATTTGCACAGTTTCTGTAGATGTCAGGTGCAGCCGTTACACTCTAAAAAGAGAAAAGGATGAATATTAAAGGCCTTCGTCTTTTCTCCTTTTCTTACGCTGCGACATTCACATCTTCTTTAGAGAGAAAAGGGCCCAGGGCCCGCTCTGATTGGTGAGGGCACGCTCCCGTAGCCAGGATAATCTGACGTGATGAAAAGAATTTTGTCTTTTATGGATAATAATCATTACTGTCTTGCTTTCTCTCTCTGTCTCTTTCTCAGGTCATTCTTACCCCTTATAATGCTGGTGCCTGCCAACAAATAAACATGCTGCATTACTATCTTTGTTTACAAATCTTATACATTTTTCAAACATATTTTAACATACAAGGAAATTTCAATCAGCAACAGTAAGCAATAAAAAAATTGCATGAAAATGCATGAAAAAATAGTTCACACATAGGATATTTGTAAGTAAATAATTTTATTATCATGATTTTATTCCCCATGAACATATAAAGAACATAAAAGTGGCTGAAGACGCTGTGTAATGTGGCATACAATGGCGCCCAAAAGTCTGAGACCAGGGATTCAAAAGGTTTAAAATTTAAACCTGGACGTGAACAAAGTTTTAGGATTTTGAAAATAAAACTAAGAAACTTTGTGCCATGAACTGATAAGAAATATTGAAGATACTGCACAGTTTTGAGCACTTTAATTAAATAATTATAATTAAACTAATTTGTAATGTTTACCATATTAACTTTCTTATACAAAAGATCAGATTTCCTTTATATATATATATATATATATATATATATATATATATATATATATATATATATATATATATACATATATATATATATATATATATATATATATATATATATATATATATATGTGTATATGTGTGTATGTGTGTGTGTGTATATATATATATATATATATATATATATATATATATACACATATATATATATATATATATATATATACACACATATACATATATACATACACATATACATATACAGTTGTGCTCAAAAGTTTGCATACCCTGGCAGAAATTGTGAAATTTTGGCACTGATTTTGAAAATATCTTTTATTTAAGGATAGTGATCATATGAAGCCATTTATGATCACATAGTTGTTTGGCTCCTTTTTAAATCATAATGATAACAGAAATCACCCAAATGGCCCTGATCAAAATTTTACATACCCTTGAATGTTTGGCCTTGTTACAGACATACAAGGTGACACACACAGGTTTAAATGGCAATTAAAGGTTAATTTCCCACACCTGTGGCTTTTTAAATTGCAGTTAGTGTCTGTGTATAAATAGTCAATGAGTTTGTTAGCTCTCACATGGATGCACTGAGCAGGCTAGATACTGAGCCATGGGGAGCAGAAAAGAACTGTCAAAAGACCTGCGTAACAAGGTAAAGGAAATTTATAAAGATGGAAAAGGATATAAAAAGATATCCAAAGCATTGAAAATGCCAGTCAGTACTGTTCAATCACTTATTAAGAAGTGGAAAATTCGGAGATCTCTTGATACCAAGCCAAGGTCAGGTAGACCAAGAAAGTTTTCAGCCACAACTGCCAGAAGAAAAACCCACAGGTAACCTCAGGAGAAATACAGGCTGCTCTGGAAAAAGACTGTGTGGTTGTTTCAAGGAGCACAATACTTGTTGACCCCTCTCCAAACATAGCGCTTATGGTTGTGACAATAAAGCTCTATTTTGGTCTCGTCACTCCAAATTACAGTGTGCCAGAAGCTGTGAGGCGTATCAAGGTGTTGACGGGCATATTGTAAATGGGCTTTTTTGTGGCATTGGCTTCTTTCTGGCAACTCGACCATGCAGCTCATTTTTGTTCAAGTATCGTCGTATTGTGCTCCTTGAAACAACCACACCGTCTGTGAGAGGAGAGCGAAAGCGAGAGAGAGAGAGAAAGAGAGGGAGCCCAAGGACGCTTTTCAATCGAAATTAAAATAAATTTTGGATATTATAGACATTGTCATTCTTATCCAATGTACTTAACCAATGTCTGGATTATCTTTGAGATGTTTCTACACTTTGATTGGAGTCCACCTGTGGCAAATTCAATTGACTGGACATGATTTGGAAAGGCACACACCTCTACAGCTGAAAATGCATTTCGGAGCAAAAACATTTACATTTACATTTATGCATTTGGCAGATGCTTTTATCCAAAGCTACTTACAGTGCACTTATTACAGGGACAATCCCCCTGGAGCAACCTGGTGTTAAGTGCCTTGCTCAAGGACACAGTGGTGATGGCTGTGGGGATTGAACGAGCAACCTTCTGATTACCAGTTATGTGCTTTAGCCCACTATGCCACCACCACTCCAGACAAAGCCATGAGGCTAAAGGAACTGCCTGCTTAGCTCAGAGACAGGATTGTGTCGAGGCACAGATCTGGGGAAGGCAACAAAATTTTTTGGCTGCATTGAAGGTTCCCAAGAGCACAGTGGCCTCCATAATTCTTAAATGGTATAAGTTTGGAACAACCAGGACTCTTCCTAGAGCTGGCCGCCCGGCCAAACTGAGCAACCAGGGGAGAAGGGCCTTGGTAAGAGAGGTGACCAAGAACCCAATGGTCACTCTGGTTGAGCTCCAGAGATCATTTGTGGAGATGGGAGAAACTTACAGAAGGACAACCATCGTTGCAGCACTCCACCGATCTGGGCTTTATGGCAGTGTGACCAGATGAAAATCTCTTCTCAGCGCAAGACACATGAAAGCCTGTTTGGAATTTGCAAAAAAGCACCTTAAGGACTCTCAGACTGTGAGAAACAAGATTCTCTGGTCTGATGAAATGAAGATTGAACTGTTTGTCCTCAATTCCAAGCGTCATGTCTGGAGGAAACCAAACACCGCTCATCACCTGTGCAATACCATCCCAACGGTGAAGCATGGTGGCGGTAGCATCATGCTGTGGGGGTGTTTTTCAGCGGCAGGGACTGGGGGACTGGTCAGGGTTTAAGGCAGGGTCGGCTCTACAGGATGACCCGCAGGGACCATGCCCCCCTATTAAGACCACTGTGCCCCCCTCCCCGAGCCAGAATGTTAAATTTGGCAAAACTGTATATCTTTCACATCATCTGTTTATTCTGCTTAATAGACACAATATGTGCATATATTACTCGGGGTTTTTCCTGGCTCAAAATGAGGCAGAGGTGGTACCATCCTGATCATGTGCACATATACACTTGTACCATGCCTTCCACTGGCTGAAGCAAACACTTACAAGCAACATATTTTAGATGATTGAAGAAAATGACAATTATCAACTTATAGCATATTTAATTAAAAAAGCTAACCTGTTCAACATTAAATTAATTAAATACAACATACCAGCTAATGTGTTCATTTATAGTTAACAAACAGCAAACTTGATTAACCTCTTAAACCAATATTAAGTTCATCTCTGATCTCAGGTATGTGGGTGGGTATGGTGGGAAGGGACGATGTATAGAGACCAGTCGGCCACTGTTTTACAGCTTGGATTAGACTGATCGCTTAGATTGACAGGTCTTGATTTACCATGCGCACAACTGAAAGTGCTGGATCTTATTACTTGTTACTTATTCTATGCAATTATGTTTCTGGTTTATTGTGGCATTTACAAATGTAAGTAGCTGTTAGGTTGAGTAAAACCCTCAGATCACTTGTTTGGAGAGTTTTTTGACTTTTGATAGACTCCAGTTTTCGCTCACAGAATTAACTTTTGTGAGACACTTTTTGTGTTAGAAAGGCCTTATCGGATCATGCTCTTCTTCTGAGGTAAATTCACAGCGTGTCTTCTTCCAAAAACGATAATGAGCTCAAACGGGAAAGACTGTACCTCTCGTTGGTTTATACGGATTACACAATCAGTGAATATTTGTTTTTGTGACGCACTTCAGACAGAAGTTCACGGAGACCGAGACGGCAGAAAGCGCATCCTGTATGATTTCTTTATTTTACAAAACCACAAAGTTTTGCAAAGTAAACCCTTTATAGTTTCGAATGACGTCTTACGCTTATCTGTATGACCAAAAATGATGGAGTATTTCTGCTGTTATCAGGGAAAAAGTCAGGTGAGCGCACCGGCGCCTCCGGTGACCACAGAGGAATGAATATGTTATGTTATCAATATAAAAAAAAAACAACTCAAACAGGAGCAATTCAAATATTGAATTTTGGGGGCATTTCCGACCCTGCACGACGCTATTTTGAGCCAACGTCTGATTAGCTTGCTTGTTGTTAATCTTAATGGAGGGCTATTGCCTAAGTTCTGCTGGCAATATGGAGATTTTTTTTTTTTTTATAGTGGTTTAATTTCACAGCAGTGGCAAACAATATCGAAGTTTAGGACAAACATTATCCTTACCTGGCTGTCACAAATGAAGGCTGGTCAGGTAGACTTTGATGTTGCTCCTCAGGGCGCTCGTTCTGCGTGCATTAACTGTGTGGAGGCTGTGACAAAGAATGTCAAAGAGAGGGAGGGGCAGTGGCTCGTGTGGTCTCGCAGAATTACAACTTAAATGCAGATGTCGGGCACACGTGTAATTGAGAATTGATGCCAAGGGCCAAATTTAAATAAAAACTAAAATATAAATTAAAAACTAAGAAATTACTTGCAAAAAGGGCACTTATCTAGTGAAAGAGGGCGGGTGTTTGAGCACCACTTGGGGTCTATCTGTGCACGTGACTGCCTGCCTGAGTTTCGTCGACAGTTGGAGGCGGCACTAAATTTGACGGAGGTGACCGCCTCATAATTCTCTATGCAGGGAAAACCCTGTTACTGTGTACAATGAATAAATCAGTAAAATAACTGATATAAAAGATAAAAGATTATTAAATAAAAGATTATTATTTGTTTAATAGAAAATTCAACTATTTGCTTTGACCAAAGGCACATGCGATACAGCCGTCGTGCAGGGCGGCAGGGGGTGTGGCGCTGGTGCTCCATCTCCATACATTAGACATGCAGCATATTTGAACAGTTTAGTTCTACGTTCTGCTCGCCCCTCTCATAAAAAGGAATTTGTGATCTTGCGGATTACATTTTAGTGGCTCCATGTGCTTTATTTTACCTCCCGATCTCACTTCGCCTGCTATCTTTTTACATCACTGAAACAGGAGAAGAGGTCTGCCTGCGGAAAAAGTTTTACCTGCTGAAAGCCAAATGTGACGAAATACTGTAAAATACAGTGCCCAACAGTACAGGTCAAGTTAATAAAATCACAAAATAAAATGTGTCCAGTAACTCATATACATTTGTGATTTTGCTTGGTTTATTGGAGTCTTTCAATATTTGAACTTGAACCGTTTCTTGCTGCCTGTCGACATTCACAGTAGACTTACAGCAGGCAGTCCTGTGATCGAATTTCTTACTTAAATTTTGGATTTCATGTGTTTTGCAGTTTCACGTGAATTGAAAGTGCATGTTAAGTCCGTGATATGCAGCCTCCGTCCGTAACCATAACAACAGCCAGTAACCTGCCAGGCACAAGTGCAAGAGATCTTCACTTTTAGGCTAACAACAAAAAACGCCTTTGTATTATTAATTTATACATTACATATATAGTATTTTTGCCACGTGTTAATAAAACATTTCTTGTCATAAATTAACCGTGCCATTTTAATTGCGGTTAATGGTAAAACCGTATAATGACGACATCACTAAACACCACCAGTCATTTTAGTCGCGTTACAGTAGATACAGTTATGTTAAAGTGAATGTGTGCCCCCTAGAAATTTCATATGCCCCCCTTAGTAATTCATCCTGGCACCGATACTGGTTTAAGGAAAGCTGAACGCAGCAAAATACAGAGATATCCTTAATGAAAACCTGGTCCAGAGTGCTCAGGACCTCAAACTGGGCTGAAGGTTCACCTTCCAACAGGACAATGACCCTAAGCACACAGCCAAGACAATGCAAGAGTGGCTTAGGAACAACTCTGTGAATGTCCTTGAGTGGCCCAGCCAGAGCCCGGACTTGAACCCAATTGAACATCTCTGGAGAGACCTAAAAATGGCTGTCCACTGATGGTTCCCATAGAACCTGAAAGAGCTTGATAGCCCTTTTCCACCAACATGGTTCTGGTGCGCGTTCCTGGTCCGGTGCGAATTCTCAAACTGTTCTGCGCATTTCCACCGCAGAAAAGGCTGTTCCGGGGCCGAAAACCTGGTTCCTCACTGGACCCAAAAGCTTGCTGGTCTCTACGCAGGAACCGATTATATCAGGGGACAGAGGGTGGGATAATGTTTCGTCACCATGGTAAAGTTTTCCCAAACAACAACAACAGTAGCTACCGTCTGCAGCAAGGAGTGCTTCTTCGCTCTATAACAACAATAAAAAACCCACAAAATTATCAGACATCAAAAGCGTTCAGGTAACATGACGAAACGAGTGCTCTACTTGTGATATGGTATATACGAAGATCCAAGATAAACTAGAGAGATCACAAAGGAAAAAATACACTACGAGAGTGAAAATACAGCATGAAATGATACACGCTGCCTTCAATTGGACCATTGACCAAATCATAAACAAATTGAAAAACACTTAACAGAGGACAGGGACCAATTAAAGGGACTAGCCTGCTAACTAACCGGGTTGAATTCAGCCAGTAACGCTCGTGATATACAGTGAATCGCCGGTGTCCTCTGCAGCTGATCTCAGTAAGTTGTTATATTTGCCAAATTTGTTAGCATTTCTTACACTGTTGTCATCTTATTTTGTGCATTGTTTTGTTCTGTAGGCGGATTTTTGACCAGCTACTCACTAAGTTTGGAAGATCGCGGCTATCTGTTAAGTAAAACGGTGGGATTCTCAATCAATAGTATATGCTATGGCAAAAATACAAATACAACCATCCGCTACACCAATGTTAATAATGATTCCACTGTAACCATTGGCTTAACTTAGCAAGTTAAGCCATAGTTCATACAGTATAATTTAATTACATTACCTGTCATCTTTAGTGTAGATGTCGTCTCTGACAGTCTTGTTGAGCAATGTAATAATGATGGATTGCATTAATCTGTATGTTTAAATATGTCCTCAAAAACAGGAGTAAAAGCTGTATACAATCACACTGTGATGCGCCATGTTTGTTTATGTTTGAGGTGAAACTACCACGTAGACAGTAACCCGTTACGTCACCGTTTGGCTCTCAGGTCAGTGGAAAAGCGCGTCCGGTTTACGATACACTCCAGATTGCCCCGACCGTGAACCAGCGGAGCATAGGCTTGGCATGAGAACCATCGCAATTTCAGTGGAAAGGGGCTATGAGAGGATCTGCAGAGAAGAATGGCAGACAATCCCCAAATCCAGGTGCGCAAAGCTTGTCGCATCATACCCAAAAAGACTGTAATCTCTGCCAAAGGTGCTTCAACTAAGTATTGAGTTAAGTGTCTGAATACTTGAAATACGTGAAATTATTATTTTATAAGTTATAAAAAAAAATCTTGTTTTTGCTTTGTCATTATGGGGAATGGAGTGTAGATTGATTTAAAAAAAAAAAAAAAAAAAAAAATTAAATAGGGCTGCAACTAAATATTATTTTGATAATCGATTAATCTTCGATTATTTCTACAATTGATCGGCTAAAAAAATATTATTTTATTAAAATTTTTATTTTATTTTTAAAACAAATGATAAAGGGCATAAGGATTTGGTTTGATTTACAGTACTGAATTCATGATTCTGTACTCTCACTAAACTGAACAAAGCCTCAATCATGAAAAGTTCGAATTTATTATTATTATTATTAATTTCAGTCCATATGCAAAACAGTTCCTTTTATTACTTGTAAAACTTTGTAGAACAAAAAGTGCTATTCATTAAAGAGTAAAATGATCCATCGGGGATTGAGTGGGACAAAAAAATCAGCCCAGCAGAGGGTAATGATGACACCAGAATAGAAATATTATTAATTCTGCCCAGCTGAAAAATTCATAATTATGTTAGATACATATGCTTGTACACTGTCACTGATTACATACATTTGAAGTATTTGAAATTAATATTGTACGTTTTAAAAAAGGATTGTCACTGATTACATGTTTCTGAACTATTCTTTTCAAAACTATGTGGATGTTAATCCAGTAACATGTTTGTCATGGGGTAAATTTACTGGTGGAATCAGACATTTGGCATTATTAGGATGATCAAGTATCAGGACCCTTTGCATTATTATACATTATATTCAGCATTATATACACAGTTTAATATAGTACAGTCGTCTGTAAACGCAGTGCAGATTCACTTTCGTGCTGAAAAGTCTCATCCCAGTGCTCACTATATTACATGCGCTCAAATGAGAAACCATCTATAACACTTTAAACCGCACACTTTGACCTCTAAGAAATAAGCATGACATCAATGAACGCTGCACAATTGATTACATTAAAACTGAAAGCGCAGTATGATGTTGCACGGGCTGTGAAGTGACATCACTGACGGAGCTTCTGCATGCTCATGGCATCTATCCAACTAATCGATAATGAAATTTGTTGTCTATTATTTTCATTATCGATAATAATCGATTTTATCGATTAGTTGTTGCAGCCCTAAATTTAAAGCATTTTAGCATAAGACTGCAACATAACAAAATGTGAAAAAAATAAAGGGGTCTGAATACTTTCTGAATGCACTGTACGTACGTACGTGTATGTATGTAGTATGTATCTGTGTGTGTGTGTGTGTGTGTGTGTGTGTGTGTGTGTGTGTGTGTGTGTATATATATATATATATATATATATATATATATATATATATATATATATATATATATATATATATATATATATATTATATGTGTGTGTGTGTGTACTGTGTATTGCGTTAAATTAGAAAAATGCAAAATAGAAGCATTTTTGCTCGTGGACTCATTTAAACCTCACTGAATATAGGAATAAGATTTATGTCAACTGAACTGCTCCTGTTAAAAACCAGTAGGTTTTAGGGACCAGTGCTAATATTTCTGGCCCAGAACCACTTTCTTTGCAGTGGAAAACCACGTAACCATTTCTGATTGGGCTCTGGTATCCTGTCGTTGGAAAAGGGGCTTCGGTGTACTGTGTTTCTGTCTGTCCGTGACACTCTCGCTGATGTAGTAACTCCTGTATTATCTCTCTCCCCTCCTCTTATCTCAATGTATTTCCCTTCCTCGTCCCCCTTTGCTCACAGAGAGGGAACGAGAGAGAGAGAGAGAGGGCTATCTGCTCTTTGTAGTTTTCTGACTATTTATGTCGGACAAGGTCAGAATCGTTTAAACTTGCCTGGCTCCCTCAGACCTGAAGATAAGATGAGAGCAGAAAGCATGGGGATCGATGGAAGAGTGCAGATTTATTCTCCTCTCTCTCTCCCCCATCTCTCTCTTTGTCTCTCGTCCACCCCTCTTGCTCTTTAAGAGAGATTTGGTGGCGTTGGATCTATTTGTCTTTTTTACTTTCCATTTGTTGGGCCTGTTAAAATACAGTACCTAAACGGCCCACTTTGCACATCAGATCAAATCAAAGAGCAAATTAAAACGCTATCAAATATATCTGACTACTGACGTCTTGTAGGACCAGGGAGGAAGCCCTAGAGAATTACCATGTGTTTGACAAACTCAGTAACTGCTCATCCTCATGTAGTTACAAACCCATATAACTAACTTTCTTCTCTAGAACACAAATAGAGACGTTTTGAAGAAGGTTAATGGTAGGGCTGGGTATTGATACAGACTGTTCGATTCCGATTCACAAGCTTCCGATTCGTATTTTGATTTGATATAGATTCGTATGGGTATATTTTAGTTATAATATCCCTTTTGCTTACATATGAAAGAAATTCTCTCCCAGCAAATGCTGTTAATTATTCAGGGGACCTTCTAACTAGGTCCATTATAAAAATATTAATTTTACTAATTATAATGTATTAGTTTTTCATAATTTTTGTCACATTTTGGCTTTTAAAAAATGAACACATCCATGTATTCAATCAATAAATAACATTTTTTTGTTAAATTTTTATTGTTTAATTGCATAATTTGTACTATTTACGAGTATTTACATTGATTTGTTGAGCACGTGCTTAAACCGGTACTGTCTCTTTATTAAAACTGGCATTTCTATTAAGAGCGTCTGTAAATGAGTGCATGTTAAGGAGAGAGACTCGAATGGCTTAACCTCATCTGTGCTCTGCATGATTACAACATGATTCATTTAGTTTTTTTTTATCAACAACTGACTAAAGAACAGAAAGGGTTAGTTCAATTATTTAAGGGTTAGAAATTATTCAATGACAAATGGGTCGTGTGGATCTCGTCTTTGGACTCACATCACATGTTACAACTTTTACTGTCAACACAAAGTGAAAGGATTTCGCTGCTGAATACCACTAAACTACACAATCACTGGTAAGTGAAATCTATTACCACCATATACCAGCAGTTGCCAAATATATACATTTTAGTCGCATAACACAGAATTTGGTTGCAAATGCGAGTGATTTTATTGCATTGTAGTGGAGGGTTGCACATGGAGTAAAAGATCAATCTGGGGATTTAAGAGATCAATATCGAGATTGTTAAAATGAAGATTGCGTTGCATCGGAAATTTGATATTTTTACCTGGCATCATTGATGGCAAACAAAGCTATTGTATGGCTTCATAAAATACTTGAAATACAATGAGCAAGTTGCATGGACTACTGTCTTAAGACGTTTGTTACTTTTTTGTAATTTTTAAATCTGAACAGCCCCAGTCCTCATCCATTTTCATTGCATGGAAAAGAGTAGTGTGAACATCCTTGAGTACCAACCTGGTCTCATAGAAATATTTTGCTTCTCCTACATTTTTGCAAAATGATTTTTACATCTCTCATTGTACTTATCGAGGCAGTTTCCTGGTGAAATGCTCACTAGAGATGCAAAAACAAAAATGACTTTTATTCACTTTAACACAAATCATGAGTAAAACGGCAGATTATCAGTTTGTAAGACTATACGTTATAACGGTTGCATTAGGGATGTGCACAGTTACCATTTTTAACATTGGGTTAACCGTGAGGATTCCCGAACGGTTAATCAGTTTTTCGTTGGGACGCGGGAATAAAGAACGTTTATTGCAATGGAAGTTTCTCAAACACTACTCAAAATTGCAGCACATAAAGTGCACAGTGAGTTATGAGCCTAAATAGCACAATACATAGATCTTCAAATGATTAAATATCACATTGTCAAACAAAAATAATCAAACTGTTAATTCCCTTCAAATGCGCTCTGCCCGGGCAGGTTCACATTTTCGTGAGGCAGCGAATGCAAGTATTGTCATGTGCGTGGACCCTCTTCAGGGTGCTTTGATTTTTAAATGGTTAAAAGTTTAAATGGTTTGAACTTGTCTAATCATCGTACATAAATATGCACACCAGAGCAAAAGGGGAAAAAAATACCGTCTTACCGTTTATCAAATGCAGCACAACCCAGATGTTTCGAGATGCGTTTATAAAAATGCAAGTTCTTTTTAACTTTACTTGCAATCTGAAAAATGGTTTTCTGTGTTTCTGCACGTGACGCTGAAAGAAAACAGTGAGATTCAGCGCAACAGTCAAAAACAGCGCAGACCCTCACAAAAGCATGTTTGAACAGCCCCTAACTTGCCCTTTACTTGGAAAAACTGAGCCAAACCTGGCAGGAAAACCCATTGGTTTGTCGGAACTCGTCGAGTTCGGGTCGGGTCTGGTTGAAGAATTCTATTACACGTGTAGAATAACCGAATAGTGATTTTGGTATTCCAATAGTGGTGCATCGAACGGTTAACCAAATGTCGACTATCCGTGCACATCCCTAGTTTGCATTACGTAACCAACTACATTCACAAACTTGTTGGAGTGCGTTCAAATTGCTCAGCAGCTCAACTGATAGAGTGTTGCACATGTGATGCAAAGTGTCATAGAAGCACCACAAAATGACGTGTTGCTTCAGCAGTTGTGTTATTCATCTCACATTTGTCCTTTTATGACACTATCGGTTAGGTTTAGGTTTAAGGTTTAGGGTAGGGTGGTAGGTTTTTGTTGATTTAAAACTCGACTAAAACCTCATCTGTTTAGGAGGAAACATTACTTGCTTTTAGTGCCACACAGACATTTCACATCAGTACTGCCACAATATGTGTAAGAAACCACGTAATATAATTTTGCTAAAAACAAGCAGAAGTGTGTGTGTGTGTGTGTTTTGAAGGAAGCCTTTGGTCTTATGTTACTCTGTTGTGGCTTTATGATAGATGGCTCAACCCAACCCTACTGCCCCCTGTCACAACCGTTTACCTCCCCCTGTCAGGCGACTGCATGTATGTGTGTGTGTGTGTGTGTGTGCGAGAGAGAGAGAGAGAGAGAGACAGAGAGGTCGGTGTTTGTTCATTGGCACGTTCTGATTGACAGGTCTGGAATGACTCCCTGCTGCACTAGGCCAGGTACTGGCAGCTAGCTGGAGTGTGTGTTGAGCGTGTGCGATCCGGAGACAGACAGGAGCTGGCTTTTGGGCTCAGTGGAGAGGTCACCTGACCCAGAATCAGTCCTGGAGAGCGAGCTGCCCTCCTCTGCTTAGGTGTGCGTGTGTGAAGAATACCCTCTGCTATCTTTTATTCCCAGTTCTAATTCTCACATTTTCTCTCTTTAAAAACCTTCTCCCATAATTAGGTGACTTGAAAGCATTTTTCTCAGTGAGATCTTCATAAAACTCATAATCCACTTAATTTTACTCCATTTTTGTCTTCCAAAGAATCGTTTGATTCTTTTGTCATCCGCTCCCGCTCCCAGCACGTCCCATTCTTCTTCTGTTGCTCTCCTTTCTTTCTCTTCTCCATGCTGTTTTTGTGTCCTTCATTCCAAGCTTGATCCCATGCGCAGTCTCCCAAGTCTTCAGAGACAGGTACGAGTGAAATCAAGCTTATTTTATCTCAGTGTTTCATGTGGTTGTCGTAAGACATGATTTATATCGACTCAAAGTCAGAATTTTTACAGATGGATCAGAAATGTTCTGCCATATTGTTTGTTCAACAACCATAACATATTCAAATAAATAGCTTTTATTCAGAAATGTACATAATTGTAATTTCATTAATGTGTACAACACAAAATGTCAGTTTTAAGGTGAACTTGTAGAGTTACATAAAGTAAATTAATTATCCTGACTTCCTTGAAATTCTTAGCATACAAATCCATAAAATTAAGATTTTAAGTACTACAAACTCAAACAATCAAGTACAGAACCCTTGCACGTGAATAAAGCATGTTTGTTTGGTCAAAATGAACTTGCGTGGGCATTTTATTAATTTTTATTAAGAATTTATAGAGATTTTAACTATATTTAGTATTATTGATGTTTTTTTTTTACTGTAAATAGTTGTGATAGGTGATCAGAGTTCCTTTTGGTCAACTTAAATCTTGTTCAATCTATGTCATTTTTCTTTGCACATGTGAATATGCATAGCTGAATTGCAGCTTTATGTGCACTTTTTTGGGTAATGAAGTTTAATGCCTGACCTCAGCTATTATTATTTTTTTAGTGGCAAATAAATAAATTAGAAACAGTGATATGTTCATTTAAAACAACTTCCCAAATATTATTTGTGCAACATATCTTTTTAAGTAAAGTGAAATGAACTGATCCATTTGTGTAAATCTCTTCTAGTTTTCTAGTTTGTTTGAAAAGGTTTTCTAGTTGTGTTGACATAAAATTACCATAAGTTGAATTTACTTAAAAAGCATGATGCAGAAATGCTACATATATATTTTAAGTAAATCCAACACATAATTCCCCCCCCCCCCTCAGTGTAGCAGGGATGCATATGTATTTTTATTATAACGATATTATGGCTGATATTATGAATCTATATGCTATTTTGCCTTTTATGTGAACTGTGTTCACAATAAATGTCCAGGTTTACTCCAAACCTGCAATAATGCAGTTATCTGGCTAATCATACTGATGCAGATGAAAAAAAAAAAAACACTACAGTTGTCCAATATGTTAAATGATATATTGCATGCATACTTAGTTTTTAGTTTTTATTCTATGAATGACATGATTTTTGTTTTCTACAAAACTTTAATTATTGTTATCTGGCCTTGCAACATGAATCCGCTTTTTTTATTATTTATTTATTTTTTATAAATGTCTCTTCACAGTATAATGTCGCTGGTATGTTTGAACGCTATGAAACGGACAAATAAAAGCAATTATTAAAGGGGATTTGAGGACAAGACGGGGGAAGGTTTGTAATTATAAGTCAATTATTTTTATTTTATTTTTTTACATCAATGTTTCCTTAATTCCCACATTCCCATCTTCACATTGTTTCAGTGCAGGATACATTGATTTCTTTTGATGATGTGTGATGTGGGATTTGTCTAAGCGTTTAAGATGTTGTCTCACACCCACTGTTTTTCCGTACCACTAGAACTATAAACTTTTATTCAGTCCGTTTTACAGAAATAGCATAAACCATATTGTATTAATTATGTGAAGTGCACTTATCTTTTCTTGTCATTGTATTAATCAAAATCATTAAAACAATTATTATGTGAGGTTTAGATATTATTTTTGACTTATATCTAATTCAACTTAAAAAACCGTAATCATGAATCAAACTGACTCATAACCAAATTTTAGATTTAATGATGCATTGCGGCATTTAGAAAAGAGCTATAATCGAACCATTGTGAGATCACATATTTACACCCCTACTGTTGAAACCAGACATTTTTGAATTTTTAGTCTTTAGACTTGTTTTGCTGGTTTTGCAGGACAAATGTGCATTAGTTATTTCAAGTACACATATTCCTTTTCTTTCTTTTTTTCAAAATCAGTTACACATGTTTTATATCATGTTTAAATATGTGAATTTGTACTTATTGTTAGTTATTTCTGTCTATGGTTATTTTTCTTTTATGTAGGTTCTGTTCAATTATGTTTATCAATAACATTTTTGACTTTTTTTACAGATAGACATCCTCCCAAATATCTTGCAGTACCTCTACTTCCTTTAGACGGCACTGTTGCACCAGCCATTCTTTCCCTCCCGTTCTCTCTGTGTTTTCTGTTTCTTTCTCTCTCTCCTTTTCAGTCTGTCTTTTTTATATACACAAACATATTCCATGTATTTTCTCCGCAATCTTTTTTCTGGACGTGTTTGTTTATATAGAGACGTACTGTAAGATGTGTGTGTTGTCCTCTCAGTAAGCTTTGGTGTCATGTGATGATTAGCTTTGCCAGGCCAGCATCTCTCTTTCTGGCATTATGATATGAAAGACGGGCTCTTCTGAGCTTTGACTCTAGCAGGGAAAATGCTGTTTGTACATTTGATCACCGCCTACAAAATTCTCACCCCATTGTACACCCAATTATATGGGGTAATATCTGAAATTGATGCATTTTACAGTTACACACAGTTTAATTCTATTTGTCTTTTTCTCACCTTCATTTTATCTTTTTAATTTTTTAATTTACAAACACAAAACATACAAAAACTTACAATGTTTCTAACCAGTAGGCCTGCTTGCTTTCTGTAGCATTTACATGCCATCTGTTGTCTTGTTGTAAATATACTTAGTAGCTTTTTCACTTATAGCTGTTAGAAGATAATTTAGAAATACAAAAATATTATTTCTGTTGTGTTTGGGTCTGGTGAGTTTGGAGTGTTCGTGTATAAGAGCTCTTTTAACCGATGTTATGAGACTCGGACAGTATTGGGCTTGGTTCGTCCGGTTGATGGGAGGGTTAGGAAAGTAAATCCTTCCCTAGAGAGGGTGATGGCTTGCGGGCTCAACAGAACCTCTGCCGCTGGTCCCGGGGCACCAGGGTGGGTCACTATTAACCCAAGCTGAAGTAGCCAGTTCCTGGAGTGTGTGTGTATACGTGGGCGTAAGAAACAGAGCATACATGCTTCTTGTTTGACTCAGAAAAACTGCCCCACCATAAACTAAATTGAATTTAACAAAGTTCAATTCTTGACCTGTATTTAAATGTAAAAATCCACTAAGTCAAGATCTCCAATCTGTTTCCTACTCCGATATGAATGCAAAACATGTAGTATTGTTTTTTGTCAATACACGACCGTGATATAAATTTAAGTTGTGTTTGTGTCCTGTTATATTGTTATAATATACAGTACTGTGCAAAAGTCTTAGGTACATAAGATGTTTCACAAAAGCATTTGTCTTAAGATGGTTATTTATATCTTCAGCTTTAGTGTGTCGATAGGAAATATAAATGTTAGACTACCAAACATTACTATTAATGTACACACAGTGTACACACAGTACACACACACAGTACTGTGCAAAAGTCTTAGGCACATAAGATGTTTCACAAAAGCATTTGTCTTAAGATGGTTATTTATATCTTCAGCTTTAGTGTGTCAATAGGAAATATAAATGTTAGAGTCCCAAACATTACTTTTGCAAATAGAAAAGATTAGAATAGAAGAACAGGGAGCCCTGCAACAGATGTCATGGCCCCCACAAAGCCCCCCATTGAACATTGTGTCAGTCTGAGATTACATATAGAGACAAAAGCAATTGAGACAGCCTAAATAGATAGAAGAACTGTGGGGAATTCTCCAAGAAACTTGAAACATCCTATCTGCCAACATCCAAGAAAAACTGTGTTTTGAATTGGTGCTGTTTTAAAGGCAAAGGTGGTCACACCGAATATTGATTTAGCTTTTTTTATGTTTACTGGACTTTGTATGACATTAAGTGATAAATCAAAACTATATCATTATTTTTGAAGATGCAACATTTTTCACAAGTGCCTAAAACTTTTCCACAGTACTGTATACTGTAAATGTAACAACCTAGTCTAGTTCTCCATTTTGCCACAGTTTCCTGGTAAAATTAACACTAGAGAAGCTACGACAACTATGCGTTTTATTCACTTTCACACAAATCACGAGTACAACGGTTGATTATGACATTATAAACACTTATTTTTCACTCTATTACTCTCACACTGCTATGCTATGATATCGAAACACTTTTACTATAACGCATCATTTAAAAAAACAATGCATTTTAACGCTTGCATTCCAGACTCTGCGGTAGCTCATCTCATAGAGTGTTGGACTTTGAACTCTGAAGTATGCAGTTTGATACCAGTCAAGCATTCAAGCTGACATGTGACCCGAGAGTGTCATAGAAATGACATGAAATGACGTGGTCACTTCAGAAAATTTGCTTTTCATTACTCATTTTGTTTTTGGACAATATTGGTTAGGTTTAGGTTAAAGATTTAGGTTAGGGAGGTACATTTTACTCATTAAAACTGATTGTGACACCATTTCACTCGCTTTTGGCGCCCCCCCCCCCCCCACTGGACATTTCACTGAGAAACTGCAGCCAAACGTGTAAAGAGGCACGTAATTTCTTTTTGCAAAAACGTTGCCCCGGTCACGTAATGTTCATGAGACCAGACTGAATTATAGTTATGAGTCATACCAAAATATTGGGATTAGTGTTAATTAGGCAGACATAATTATAAACTTTATTTACCTCGAATCTTAATTTACCTTGTTTTAACCTTTAAAACAGTTTAGTACTAAATAGAAAGTGTAACATTGTATAAGTGTGTACAGGGACGTGTGTGTGTTTAGTAATTGGGCTCTCTCTCATACACACACACACACACACACACACACAGTGCTGCTGAAGCGTTTAGTGGTGCCAGGGAATTAGTGTGTGTTTATTGTCCTAGCAGAGAGGCAGTCTGGGTAAGCACTTAATACCACCATAGGAAACAAGAGGTGGATGAGACTAGCATTCTGAAGGAGGGCGGAAAATCACTGCACACGCTACAAGTCAAGAGCTGCTTTTATTCAAGCAGAGAGAACAGTTGCATTGATATATTCTCGTTTTTGCATTGGGACCAATTACTTATGAC
This sequence comes from Myxocyprinus asiaticus, assembly GCF_019703515.2. Classification (NCBI taxonomy): domain Eukaryota; kingdom Metazoa; phylum Chordata; class Actinopteri; order Cypriniformes; family Catostomidae; genus Myxocyprinus; species Myxocyprinus asiaticus. Next base: position 24,499,790 of record NC_059390.1, on the reverse strand, counting down.
AATATCATTTACACAGTGATATGGACAGAGTAACATGTTTGATACGGACGCATGATATTTATCAGTATTGGCCAATATTAGTGTTTTTTTTTATGATTGGTAGTAGTCTGATTTGCCTGATATTGGAAGCAAATAATATCAGGACTATCCCCAATCCCTAACCTAACCCTTTTTCCAATCCTAACAGTAAAATAGTTTTCTATGCCACAAAAATACTCAACTGTTGTCCATCCTTTATGAAACGGATGGTAAACAAGGTGCATTGTCAAATGCAGATAAACGCACACCTGTGACTGCAAGCTCTATAATAATCAAGTTGCTATGCTGTAATTCAACATCAAAAATTTAAATGAACACCATCTCAAACCATCAACTAAACAATCTTGAACTCCCTCTGTGACTCTGGTAAAAATGTCCTCTAGATTGACAGTACAGTCGGCCTCCTCCAATACAAACCCTTTAGGCTGTTTGTGTGATGAGTGACCTACAAAACCTGCTGATGGACATTTTTCCCATGATGTCACGGAGGTGACCCTCCTGCCTGTTATTTTTGGATTCCCTGATGTGTGTTGGCCTGTTTTCGTCTCTCGGTGGACGTGCTTACTTGACATAGGGGCTGTTTTTTGCTGAGCTTCCTTCAAAACAACCCAGCCGTGTCTGAAACGTACATCTGTGCTGTAAATTACTTAATGTACAAAGTGATTTAAAAGCGTTTTTTGTTGTTAATAACTAGTTGTTTTTAACATTGTAGCTTCATATGCTCATCATAAACCTTCAAAACAAATGTTCAGCACCTCAGGTACAGACTTCATTGAGCGACAGATGTTTTGGTGGAGGTCGACCCTAACATAGAATTTCACCCATTTTGAATTTGCACTCGACAAAGTATTGACTTTGACCACGCCAATATAGGACTGTCATTCAGAATATTGGCAGACTGTAGCAAAAGATAATTACTGGGTCAGGTTTATGTGATATAAATGATCTGTCAGAGGGCAGAATGAGGGAGTTTTTCTGGTGTGTCGGGCTGTGGAGTGAATGAAAAAGCACACTTGTCCACCGCAGGAAAGAAAGGTAGCTAGATAAGTGCTATCGGTTTTGTGCCGCTACAGTGATGGCGCTCCACGCGTTATCTGCATAGAGTGTGAAATGTGGTATTTATGCATTACATCCAGTGAAGGCCTTTATGTATGCGAAATAAACTGTTTTGAATGTGAATGTGTATTTTTTTTTTTTTTTTTTTTGGAAATAACACAGCTTTTTGTGCAGCTAGTTTGGCATCGGGTCTTTTATGAAATATGACGGTAAGGTGTGTGTGATGTACAGTTGCCCTAAAGATACATTAACGTTAACTGCCCTTCATGGCACATGGCAAATCAATCATATTATTGCTTTGTTGGCTATTGGCAAGATTTTCGAAAGGCTGCAATAACAACTGTCACTGAAACAAAGTCGTTTCGGAGGAAGAGAATGTTAGGACGTTTTAAGAACTTGGCTACGAAGACAAACATGTATTTCCTTGGAATAATTTGCACTGATGAATCGTCCACAATAAGACCAGGAATGTGTAGTAAGAAAGTGTAAAGAGTCCATTTTGATTTGAATATAATTAATCTGCCTTTATCTAACCTGAGTCTGACATGGCTACGTACATTAGCTCACCTGAAAATTATTCCCGAATTTCCGAAAATGTTTTGAGAATGTTTTATTTGTTTTTAATTCCAATCTGAATTACATTAATACAGAAATCAACACTGAAAAATGCAAGAAAGGGAGAGACAAACGGATGTAGAGTGGAGTGCAGACATAGGAGAGAAGAGAAATAGTAGTGAACTTCCGAAATAATTTCAGAATTTTTCTTTTAAATTGAAATCTATTGTGAATTACATTTGTGCAGAAAGCAACAATAAAAAAAATAAATTAAAAAAACCCCGCAAGAGACAGACGGGCAGAGACAGTACAGTGTAAACAGCGGAGAGAAGAGAAATATTCCTGAACTTCCCAAATGTTTTTCAGAATTGCTTTTTTGGATGCCAATGTGAATTACATTAATTGAGAATGCAACAGTTTAAAACAAAAGAACCTGAGAGACAGACGTGTGGACAGAGTAGAGTGTAGACAGTTGGGAGAAGATAAATATGTCAGAACTTCCGAAATGTTTCCCAAAATTTAAGTCCAATGCGAATTGCATCCGTACAGAAAACACCAATTTTGGGATCCAAGAACGAGAGCCAAATGGTTAGAGAGTAGAGTGTACACTGAAGAAAGAAGCAAAATATTCCAGAACTTTCCAAATATTTTCAGATTCATTTTTTTTGCTTTTATGGAAGCTAATGAGAATTAGTTCAGAAATTAATCAGAAATTTAAAACCGCAAGAACCAGAGAGACCAACGGATGGAGAGAGTAGAGTTAAGACAGCAGAAAGAAGATAAATATTTCCGAACTTCTGAGATCATTTCTGAATTTTAGCTTTCTGATAAAACCAATGTGAGTTACGTACATACAGAAAGCAACCATTTAAGAATCCAAGAATGAGAGGCAAATGGTTGGAGAAAGTAGAGTGTATCAGCAGAGACATATTCCAGAAGTAATTAATTATTTTGAAAGTATTTTTTTTATTGAATCTAATGTGAATTACATTCATGCAGAAAGCATAATAAAAAACCCCCGCAAGATCCAGAGACAGACGGATGAAGAGAGTGGAGACTGCGGAGGATGGAGAGCGAAAGATTGGCTCGGAAGATGGAGAGGAGGGAAAGACGTAAGGGCCGACAGCTTGCCTGAGGAATACAAACAGGGTTTTTCCATCTGGAGCATTTGCCCTCATGGCACCAGCAGAGGCATGGAAACACAGCTTAGATTAATGCACTGATAGAGGGAGGCAGAGTTGGAACGACGAAGAGAAATAGAGCAAGTGGATGAGAGATGTGCAGAAAGAGAAGAATCCAGGATTAATTGAATAACTCCAGGATTGCACGTGATGGACAAGTCTTCAAAAATAAGGAACCGTTATGGGGCAAAGATTCAAATAAAATAACTGCAGCATTTAACGATTCTTGCCCTTTTAATTTTACAGCCTAAACACAGTTTTAGTGGAGCCGTTCAATCGCACTTGCATCTATTGCTGCCAGATATAAATAGTCAAACTTCATTCGTCTACGAATTCACTGAAACCTAATCCACCGTATCTAGTATTGTTATATAGCTCCGTTACTTACTTGGCTTGAACAAATGTTAGGGAGATGTTGTGGCAGGGTGACTAACAGACAGCAATATGCCCACGTGGCATTATCAACTATAGCTGACTGTGTTTCTCTGCTGCCCGTAGCTTATTGCATTCCAGACACAACGTGATCGACTGCAATTGAAACGCGAGAGAATCCGATAAACATGTTCGCATCCACTTCCGTGAAACATACCCCTTGTTGTAGCCATTTGTGAAGTCTAGTCAAGTGTGCTGATAAATTTGGCATAGAGGATTGAAGTGGGGCTTTATTCGTCGCACAGTTGCGTTATTAAACTCTAGGCATCATGTTTAGGGCTTAATTGTTCTGCTGGATAAATGCAAATTGTTATCAGCATGTGTTGAAGGTAAGCATCAAGCATATGTACAGTTAAAAGATTAAAATGATTATTCTTTATTGTTAAATTGTCAGGTCTAATTTTTGATCGGACAACTTATGCATAGGAATCATCATTCTCAAAAGTGGGAAGAGTGAAGAAGGAAATTCCTTAATGCCTTGCAGTTTAACAGCAATTCTGAACACATTTAGATGCAATTTATGTTCAGTCTGGGCAAACAGTATAAATATCAGTTTCTTTCTTTCGTCGTTTCATACTTTTGCTCGTCCTTTCATACTGTCTTTCATTGTCCTTTTGTACTTCTGTCTTTTTTACCTTTTCATTTGTACCTTCATCCTGTCTTTTGTTTGTCCTTTCATACTTTCATCTTTTTTCCCCCTTTCTTTTGTACTTTCTTTCGTCCTGTCTTTTGTTCGTCCTTTCGTTCTTTCTTTCATCCTTTTGTCCTTTCTTTCGCCCTTTCATACTTTTGCTCATCCTTTCGTACTTGCATTCATTTGTCCTTTTTTCTTTCGTCCTGCCTTTCTTTCTTTTGTCCCTCTTTTGTTTTTCCCTTTTTGTACTTTCACCCTGTCTTTTGTTTCTTTCATTCTTCCTTTTGTGCTTTCTTTTGTCCACATTTCTTACTTTCTTTTTGCCATTTCTTTCTTTCTGTCTTTCTTTGTTTCTGTCTTTTGTTTGTCTTTTTGTTCATCCTTTGTCCTTTCTATCGTTCTTGCTTTCGGTCTTTAGCTCTCTTTCGTCCTTTCATTATTTGTTTCACTTGTCCTTCCTTCCTTCCTTTCCTGTTCCCTCTCTCACACTCGAAGAAGCTCTGTAGTATCAGGAGAATACTTCAGTATCAGATGTTATATCACACTGTAATTCTGCTGTTGATAAAGTGTTTGGCCAGGTGCGTGTTGTGCTGCTGTTATCATTAATCACACTAGGACGTGTGTGTGTGTGTGTGTGTGTGTGTGTGTGTGTGTGTGTGTGTGTGTGTGTTATCACTGATCAAAGTCAGGTCGCCTAGGCCATGTGTTGCTTTATATTTCATCATCTTAGGCTTCTTATCTGCTGGTGGCTCCACATAACCAAAACCCTAATTCTGTTTTACCACTGACATACACACAAATACATCTCCTGCACATACACACATCCATTTGTGTTACTTGCATTTGACAGTAATTATTTTTAATCAAATGGGCCATGACAAATAATTGATTTATTTATAAGTGATTGACTCATCTACAAACTTTCTGTCTTAGTCAAATATGTCATCTCAGCTTTTAATTGAGACTTCACTCAACTAGAAAACACTAGCATACGCACACAAACACGGACATAAAGTTCCCAGACGGAGTTTGGCCCCGTGCTGACCTGTGATGCCACGTTTATCTAATAACATAATTTAAGGGATTTCCTGCGTGGGCCAAGGAGCTCAAATCCCTCTGCATGTGTGAGAGTGAGAGACACACACACACACACACACACACACACACACACAGGTATGATTGTTTATGGATTTCTCTCTGTGTATTGTAGTATGTCCTGAATGTCATGTAGAAAGTGTGTATTTAGAATTTAGGCTGTGATCAAATTATACTTGTGTGTTTGTGAAGGTCTCTGTATATGTGTTCGTTAACATAAGAAATAAAATCAATGCCCGGTTCTGACCCGACTTTCTGTTTCTGTTTAAAGGTAGGTAAAATAATTCATCCAACTTCCCCTTTACCCACCCCAGCCAAAACACACAAGAAAGTTACAACTCCAAAACTTCAGACAGCGTTTAGAGCTGTAAAATCTAACATAATGACCAGCCAATTATTTAAAATGTATCCAAGGGGCAAATGTTGTCCCTAAATAAAAACTTTGATACACACATATATTTACTTTGCTAATAAATGAGGGTATACTGTTGCTTTTATATAAAGTAATTATAATGACTACTGCATTATTTAGTAATTATTTTTCTAAATAAGGAGGTTCTACAAAAGGAGGTTTTGTCAGATGTAGCTAACTTCTGGGGAGATATTCATCCCCAAAGTATAGCTAAGTAAACCCCCCCAACACACACTAAAAAATGTACAATTAAAAAAATTCTTTGTCATCATATTCATATTCTGTACGCACTTTACTCACTGTATATACGCACTTTACTCTCAAATAAATGTCATTTAATTTAAACAAAACTTTTCAGACTTTTCTCCGTTCTCCTTTATTATCACACCACACACACATGCTCTCAATACACTCTCACCAGCATGCCGTACTTCTTCGAGTTCCCATCCTTTTCCTTGGGAGTTTCTTGTGGTAATGCTGAGCTCAGCAGCTGATTGGCCAGCGCTGGAGACGGTTTAATCACAGGGATGGGTGTTTTTTGGGAGTCGTGTAATGGCTTCCGATTTTCTTGGGGAGGAAGCTAAATGTAAATTAAGCAATTATGTATCTTAATGAGGGTAACACAGTATTTATAAACCTTAATAACCTTAAGTGGGCCGGTTTGGAAGCTCGTCAAGGGAATAAATGCAGTCTAAACAGCAAGCCCTCCTGTTGGAGTAGCTCCCTCCACATGTCTGTTCTGTTGCGTAGAAATATGAAAATGAGTTTTACAGGCAGCCCTGGTGTACGAGCACTTTGCAAAGCAAAGCTGTTTTTGCTTGTTTTGTTGAGTCGTTGCATAGCGGTTAGCACACATGTTCCAACATGTTGAACTTTGGTGCTCATGTGGACAATGCGAGCAAGTCCATCATTCTCTGTCCCATCTCTGTTATCCCTATCAATAAAATTATCAAAAAAGGCAAAAATGGGTAATAACTATAGATTAGTATTGGGGCTCAGTAAACATAGCGATTGTTTGTTTAATCGGGATCTTCATTTGAACGATCGCGATATCGATTCTTAAAATCACAAGAACGATCTTTTACTGTATGCGCAACATTATTGAGTACAGTATGTAAGTAAATCGCTCACACACATAGCACGGATGTGATAAAGAAGCCACACAACTGCACTCTCGTTAATATGTGTTCAACCAAAACACTTCTGTGAGATGCACGCTGAACTGCAGCTATTCTTAAAGAAACAGATTTTGCACTTGTTTTACATATCATTGTAAATACTTGTAAATAGTAAACAATTTTGCATGTAGCAAAATAAATGTGCAATATAAAATTTGCAATTTCAAGAAATTTTTTTTTATTTATCGATTATTTAAAAAAAGCTAAAATATGCCCAAAATGATGAAAAACTAATGATAAAATTAAATAAAAATTTTCGTAATGTACCAACTTAAAAGGTCCACTGTATTCTGAACAGCTTTAGCTGAGAGAGAATTTCTTGTAGATGTAAGCAAAATGAACATTATATCTGAAATATACCTAAATAAATCGGATTGAAATTCAGAATTCAGTCGAGAGCTTTTGAACAAGAATCGTATCGGGAAATCTGTACCAAAACCCAGACCTAATTAATAAATTGGCGAGGCCAATTAATCAGGCTGAATTTGTCTATTTTGAGAGTATCAGCATTTGATAACTATTTCCACCTTGCCAATTAACAGAATTGTTACGGCAATTTTTGTGTCCGTGCGCATTGCAACACACCATTTTCTCATTGTTACTTTTTTTTAAGCATCTCGCACCATGAGTGCTGCATTTTTAACAAAGCATGTCAAGTTAAAAGACGTTCAACATTAAAAACACATCTTGAGACACTTGCATTCTGTTCCATTCCGTTGAGCTGCATCAAACAATTTTTCTAATGCAAAAATACGTTCTTGTTTGAAAAGCATTTTAGCTTTCTCTTATGTCAAAAATCTACTGTCAAGTGGATCATTTCTGTTTTCAAAATTCTGTAGTGAACATCCCATTAAATTTGATGTATTTATCGGCATCATGTTGCCCATTGACCACACTCCTGTCTTGACATTGATATCGGCACTAGCCACAGTAAAAACCCATATCAGTTGATCACTAGTTGACCTCCTTTTCAAGACATTTCAAAGCTTGACGTTGTCCCAGAGTTTATTTTCGTATGCTTTTGGCCCATTTGAGCGTGTTTGGACTGACCGTGTTGCTGTTCTCCACCAAAGAGAAAAAGTTCAGAAGGCTGAATTATCACTTGAAGTGAACTGGAACAGAGCGAGTGCCTTCTGTGGTAAAATATGTGGGCTTCTCAATTGTGCCGACGGCAGCACAAATGTATTTTTGTAGGAGTAAGCACCCAGTCTTTTTAAGTTCAGCCCCTCATCTTAAACGCACATTCAATATATTGGGGTTTTTAGATTGAGTTGCATGTGTCTCAAGTGGTAGGCTAGTTTGGGATTATATTCCTTCCATATTGAGATTGAGCAGCTTTATTTTACCGCCTGCCTTTAGTGTGTTGACCCAGCAGTTTCTAAGATTTCAGAAAATAAAAACATATTGGAAAAATTAAAGTAATCTTAATACGCTGAGATGAGAGCAAGAAATTTGAATACATTTCCCATTGTGTTCACAGAAATAAGAGACCTCCTGCTTTTCTTCTTTTAGCATTATTGTTTTTATTTTGCATGATTAAAGTTTGACTTTAAATGACATCAAATAAGATTATTATTATTATTATTTTTTTTTTTAATCTAGCCTGAAACCAGGGTCAGAAATTAACCAGGCATAGGGGCAAAAAAGCCTCCAAAAGTGACAAAAATGCACCACATATTTAAATTGTTTTATATGTTTCATATTATTCTGTTCTAGCTATTAATGTAAATTGTACATTATTTACATAAATTGTTCTAGTAAATTTTAGCGCCTTTTGTCGACACTGTAGTGACCTGTAGATGTCTGAATTCTCACAAGACAAGTGTTCTTGAATATGCCGGAACAATTAAGTGATTTTTTTTTTCTCATTTTAACATAAATGCCATAATTGTTCAAATGAATCAAAAAAATGTCAGTCATATTTCGATTTTTTTTATTTTTATTGATTTATTTTTTATAAATGGATGACACTGTGTTTTTATAATAAAATGTATGCCCTCATAAAGGTAAAAGTAACACTTCAAAAAGGTTGTATATGTTAACATTAGTTATTGCAGTAGTTGGCATGAACAATCATTTTACAACTTATTTATTAATATTGGTTATAGTTACTTTCGAAATATACAAAACAAAAATAAATCACTGTAAAAGTTGTATATGTTGCCATTGTTAGCATAAACTATGAATAAAAGTATATTTATAAATTAGCATTAACCAAGTTTAATAAACAGTGTAAAGTACACTACCGGTCAAAAGTTTTGAAACACTTACTCATTCTTTATTATAATTTTTTTTCACATTTTAGAATAATAGTAAAGTCATCAAAACTATGGAATAACATAAAAGGAACTATAGGAATTATGTTGTGACTAAACAAAATCCAAAATGTGTTATATTTTAGCATCTTCAGTGTAGTCACCCTTTGCCTAGAATTTTCAGACATGTACTCTTGACATTTTCTCAACCAACTTCTTGAGGTATCACCCTGGGATGCTTTTTAAACAGTATTGAAGGAGTTCACATCTATATGTTGGGCACTTATTGGCTGCTTTTCTTTATTATTTGGTCCATGTCATCATTTCAAAAACTGTTAATAAAATGTTAGTTTTGTAATGAAACATTTCAGTCAAGTGACCCCAAACTTTTGAACAGCGGTGTATATTCATTGTTTATTCATGATAGCTAATGCATTAACTAATGCTAAACATGCAACCTTGTGTAAAGTGTTACCAAGGTGATAGATACCCCTAAATACAATTCCAGGAGTCAAATATTACCATTTTATTAAAAATAAATAAATAAAATAAAATTTCGGAAAATGCCGTAGGTGTTTTTCGGAAATGGGCCTATGGAAATTGAAACTACCATATTAGCATAACAGTTACTTAAATGAGGCCTCAGGTTTCACACAAGGAACACAAAGGTGTGTGTCCGTTTGTCGCTGTGTGATTTGGTGTGTCCGAAAGTCACCTGTGTGTGTCGACACTGATACACGCTGGCACCATGTGGAATTTGTCCTGGTGCCATTCTGTCGAATTTTTTTTTTTTTTTTTTATTATTTATTTTTTCTTCTCATACAGGCAAGAAGAATCCTAGCCTATCACAAAGAGATGTTGATCTCTCTCTCTCTTGCTCACTCTCTCTCGCTCTATCTCGGTCTTCTGCTGCCGTTCAGCCGTTACGGGAAGGGCAGACTACTGGCGCCGGCTGTTTGGGCTCCCTTTAGTACACACACACACACTCACATACACCCACACTACACTGTCACACAACATACCTGCAAACGACATGTGCACATACATGAACTTTGTATGGTATTTCACCCGTTATTAATGAATACAAATATCTATGCCACACACAAATTGGATTGCACATGCACTCTACGCATCCATTAACTCTAAATGAGGCGTATTGTTGTGTTGCGCTGGCCATTTAGGAAACAGAAGAATGTTCAAGACTTTGGTCTCACACCCCTCATGTGGGTCCCCTCCACTAGGCGGTACCCCCTCTCTATATATAACTTTTCCTTTTCTTTTTTTAATGCTCTCTTTTCCTGTGTAGTTTACCAGAGGGTTAAGAGTTCATAGACTTGGAGGCGGTCAGCTCCATCTCAGGTAGACTTGAGGACAGTGCCCTTTTAATGCAAACTCATCTTGAATCAGAAACATCAGCCTTTTGTCCCTAAACGGCCCATTCTTTTTCCCTAAAACTAATCCGAACCCATTTCGTATCGGACTGCAGTGGCAATGGGAAAAATTTAGCATGTTAAATTACGTTACGTCCTTCCAAAAATTAAAGTACACAGTTTACGAGATAATCCTGAAATGTGATATTTTTTTACTTCATTGTAAAGGTAGCTGATGCATAAAGTGTACACAATTATTATTTTTATTTTTTTTATTTTAGGTACAGTTTTTATAATTGTCTAAAAATGGTATATCAGGACTGACGTTTTAACATGTTAATTTGATTATATAAAAAATAACGTAAAAAAAATGAATGCAATTAATCGTATCTCCTGACCTGTATGTAAATATCAAAATAAAATTACATTGATACAGCGTCCTAAAAATGCCGCCGAAAACCAGTGAGATGCTCCAGGCTTATGTACATAGACCGATAATATAATAAAAAATAGTGCAGACAAAACTTAAGAACGCGTCCTGTGAGAACAGTACTCAATTGAACTCAATTATTTTAATTCATATGTATCATTTAAATTGAATTATCTTTCGGGGGCCTTTCTCAGCAAGTATTGGTTATATACGATTAATTGCGATTAATTTGATGAATTAATCTGCATGTCACATTAAATTTGATTAAAAATTTTAATTGATTGTCAGCCTTGTTTATATTTTTGGTCCACCATTTCATCGCCTTCATTTTAAATGGCCCTATGACATTTCTTGTGCTCTCTCAAATTTATATGAAGTCATAAAAGCTTCATGCATAATATTTTATACTCAAAATGCTATTTATAATCGTTTTAGATGGACTATATCATGCCATACCTCAGAACATGTCAACTTCTCAAAAAATATTTTATGTTGGCTATCCATAAACTGAGATTTTGGTTTCAGGTCTTGAGAAATAAAGGCATCTTCATGTAATTGTGTAATTAAACGTGAATCACTGGTATGGTTGTCTGGGTAAAATGTTAACAGAATTGAAACGAGGCAAAAAAAAAACGGATGAGCATAAATCGCCTGATAACTTAATGCAAATCCAATGCTTTTATTTACCTACCAGAAACTTTTCCAAAAGTTTATTTGACTTCTTGCATAAAAAAGTGAGGTACAGTGTTTATTGTCTTGAAGTGGCGATTATTTTTTCTGGCTAATTTGAAGCAGCGGTCTCCTCTGCCTATCCCTCGGTCTCTCTCTCCGTCTTTTCGGATAATCCCGGGCAGTGGCGAAGGAGTGGAGTCAGATGAAAGATTAAATAAATAAATAAAGCGCTTTGGATGACATTCCCCTCCAATTGACCTGACCCCATGACCTGAGAGACACTTAGAAAGAGGTTACGACCTGGCCACAGGAATGTTCATTTTGAATTGCACTTGTAAATACCCTTGTCTAGTTACAACATGCCCTAACCTTTTCTATTACACTTTATACTACCGAGTACACAGAGTCTGCACAATTTATCATTCATAATTAGAACATGCCACTAAATCAGTGCATAGTTTGTTGACAAAATGGAAAGGTATGATAGATGCCATTTACAGAATTCTATAATTATCATTATTGTCAAAACATAATTAAAGAAGAAATATCCAACTGTAGTATACTGTAGCACAAATGTATTAATTTATCAATATGCACACATTTATTATTGCACATTTAAATATTTTCATTTCACAAATTACAGCAGTCTTTTATTCTAGGCCTTCTGTAAAGCTGTTTTTTATATTGTAAAAAAGTGCCACACAAATAAAAATTACTTGACTAATTAGTTTGAATACATAAATAACAGCTCATTGCAACATTTTTTTGTAGTCATAAAACAAGCAAAACAATTTATTTTCTTAATTCAATTGTGCTGATATATTTACCTGAGCAAATGGGACATTGCTGGGTGAAATTAAATGGAATACATTTTCAATCAAAACTTTTGAAATTGTATACTAAAGTTGTCCCACAGTGTGCAATTAAGAACTGAAAAAACTTAACTTCAGAGGTTATGAAAAGTAAACTCTTTGCAGTGTTTTAGTGACTGTTTAAGATAGCACAGCTTATTTCTCATCAAACCAAACATGTAGAAGTGGGCATGATTTAAATGACTTTAAGATTTAAAAGATGCCATAACTATGTTACTACTGTAGAGTATGCATGAACGTTTTGTCCTTTAGAAAAGAATTACAATCTAATTAGAAGTACTTAGTTTGACTGCAGCGTCCGTACAAATGTATACATGTTATGCGTGATGTTCCATCTCTCTATGTTGGAAATGTAGTGTGACTAGATTCCTCCCACATCTAACGCAGACACCCAGACAAAGTAGATAACAGTACAAGAACATTTTTGATGACCAATAGATTAGCCCATTGTCATTGCTTTTTCAAAAAATGTCAGTTATTTTTGAGGAAACTTGTACAGCATTATACATTCTTCCATACTGTATTTTCAATGTGCATATGTAGTTTACATATGCTTTTAATAGCATAACACATTTGAATGCGTTTTTTTTTTTTGTTCATTCTGTTACAAAGTACATCACTGTATCTATTATCGTAAATAATATATAAAATAAATCTCGCGCTTATCACTGTTTGTCAAAAACTTTTCAGTGCTTTCAAAGTAATAACATTAGTGTTTTGGGTATTAGAGTGTGTATAAAGTATTTGACAGTTTAAAAAATTGTTGCAATTGCAAGTAAAGAAAGTGGTTTAAAATAGATTGAGCATCTGTATTATATAAACATCATTTAATTAATTTGGTAATTGGCAGGTAATTCTATGGATAAAGTATACAGTAGCTCAAAACGATAGGTTTAAGTTATATAAAATCAATAATAAGTATTACTTTTTTGGTAATGCTACAGTAAGGTTCTTTTTGCTTATTTGCTAACATTGATAAATGCATTGTGTATCGTGGACTTACAATGAACAATGTTTTTAAAAGCATTTATTAATCTTGGTTAATGTTAGTTTATAAAATTGCAATTGTTCATTGTTAGTTCATATCAGTTCATAATGCACTGACTAATGTTAACAGATCTAATGTTTAATATATATAAAAAACATATTAGTTTATGGTAATATTAACATTTAACCAATATTATTGCATTCTGTATAAAATATTGTGCAATGTTATTTCATGTTAACTAATGTAGTTAACTAATGTTAACAAATACAACCTTTTTATAAAGTGCTACAACTTTTGTAAATAGGCCATTGGAATCAGTGATATTTAGTTTTATTACACTTTTAAAAACTATTTTACGTAAGACTTTTTTAATAGTTTACTGGAAACAATTATATTTAGTTTAATACTCTTAAAAAGGATACTCTTGTTCATTACAAAATGTATTTTGTATATTGAATTCCTCCTCAGAGCATACATAATCACAAATCAATAGTGATAATATCTCACAGAGGTAAGTTCACTATGTTGATGTGTATATTCATATGATCATAAAGTATCTGCAGTAGCGAGAGTTCATCAGAACCAGCAGCAGGTTGGTGTTACTGATCTGCGCAAGAACAAAGTCAACTCAGCCAGACGCTGAGCCACGATGCTTCTTATCTGTTTACGTGATGGACTTTTTCAAATGCAGACATTTTCTTAGATGCGCTAGGAATGCACAGAGCTGATAGTGATCAGACGCAGTCTAATTGCTTTAGATAGCAGCGTGTTATTATCATGAAAACTGAATATACTGTAGGCTTCAGAATCACTCTCAGCCTTTAAACCACTGTTTCTAAAACTATAAAACCTGGAAACAATTCAAATGCACTAAGATGGCAATTTTTTGTTGCATTCATACCCCGATTTGATTACTTAATAGTTTTCTTGTGGAAAGAATTGTTGGCACATTTGGTGGGGTAAAAACTTCTTTAACACTGATTTTGACCCTTCATTGACATGCTTTGTATGAGTGTGTGTTTGTGGGTGTAATGCTTGTTTCAAATATGTGTTCTTGCCAAGGCGTCTGAGTTGCTCAGACTCCCAGGATAATACCCTCCACCCACCCCTCTGTGAGCCGGCTCGGGGGCATTCCTCCACCGGTTCACTGGCAAGGCTCAAGTTGGTTCCTTTTTTTCCAAGCCCACTAATTGCTGAAAGACGTAATTGTCGAGCACTTTGAAGTAAAAGTCAATTTGCCATAAGTCCACCGTTTAGTGTCCAATTGGACTGTTTTTTCCCCCTTCAGTTCTATTTGCTTGCTAGCAAACTTATTCTGATGTATAGATAAGCTGACTTAAAGACCTGTTTATTTAACAAGGCCAAAATATCAACCCCTTTCTGTTGTCTTTAGCTGAATTGTGCTACTCGTTTTCAATTGCGCTTAATAGATTAATGGCATCCATTGAGGATGCAGTTTGTTTTGGATTTTGGAGTCCAAAATAACTTATTGACAATAAATAGTAGACACAACTTTCTATAGCATTATCCTTGCTGACTGCATGCAGACATGACTGCAGACATAAAACGCAAGTTCTCACAAATTTGGATGCAGTTATTTTGAATGAATTAGTCAGACCGATTGCAGAATCAGACTGAATGTAATGCAAATAAACATTCTGAATCATGGACTGAATCAGACTATTCACTTACTCACTGAATCATCTGGGATTAATTTAATTGATTAATAAAACCGATTGCTGAATCAGACCGAATCGAACACAAGTGAACAGTCTAAATCATGGACTGAATCAGAGTACTCACTGAATTGCCTCTTATTACTTTGATGATTTAGTCAAACCGATTGTGAGTGTGATATTGCTTTTCTACAAGAGTTCAACAAACAAGAATATAAATAAGGTAAAACTTAGGACTGTCCCAAGAAATGCTCTTATGTGTGGAACTACTTTCTTACGCCACGAATCAAGACATGCCATTCATAGTTCGAAAGATGCACCCAAATCTCATATTACTAAATAGAAAGCTTCACTTTAGAACTAGTAACATCGGCTTGGGCTGTTTCTAACAAGTTATTAGAGTAACAAGGAAGTGCTTTTGTGTATGTATGTGTGTTTGTGTGTGTGTGTGTGTGTGTGTGTGAGAGAGAGAGAGAGAGATAATGAGTGTGTTTGATTACCTGCGCCTGTCACAACTATCAAGCAGTGATGAACTGTAACACTGAAGCTGTTCTTTTAACTATACCTGAGCTGTAGTGTGGTAGTTATTCCACACTACATACATGTTAGGGAATTCACAGGGAACACACAAACTGATAAAATGTATACACTGAATGCACTGTAAGTTGTTTTGGATAAAAGCGTCTGTCAAATGCTTAAATGTAAATGTATAGTAATCCGCTCTGAGCGAACATGGAGTGATGCTGCTATTTCTGACATGCTATTGGAAATTTTCTATATTTATTTCACACACGTTCAAGTGTCTTGTTGCTGAAAAGAAAACATGGAGGACGGCAGTTTCATTCTTGTATATTTGTAGGGGAAACTCTTATTTTTACACAGAAACCATACTCGCCTCTGCCATGTTAAAAGGTTTTGGCTTCTCCCAACACGGGAACTTGAGTATCAGGTAGGCGCCATGAGTGTGTATGATTTATGTCTGTTGCGACTCTCAGCTGTGATCAGCAGTAATGCTGACCTGTTAGTTTAACTACTTTTCAGCTATAGTGTAGTAGTAATCTGAGCGATCATGGAGTGAGAGATGATGCCAGATGACTTCAGTGAAACTCATGCACTGCTGACAATTCAGTCTCTATGTCAGCTCAATTCATAAAACATACAAGACGGTCTTTTGTCACCACCTGATGGCTTAAATTTTTAATGTCACAGGGATGACTGAAAATTCTGACTGGTTGTTCACATGATGGCATGGTCTTAACATCGCGCGACTCCGGATCCATCTGTGCGGACATTGTGCTTTGTCTTCACTTTACGCTATGCATAATTCAATTAAATTTAAACTGACTGATCTCAGTTCAGAACACACTGCTGTCAGTAAAGGGTTAAACTTTCGACGCACAGAGTCATGTGACAAAGCAATATGGTGCTGATCACAGCAGAGTTTGTCTTTGGGAGAAACGGCAACAAAACTGCATCTGGTAAGAAACCTCATTAAGTTTTTACATTGAAACCTGTTTGAGTCCATAGCTTAGAGTCTGTAGTTTCATCCGATATGCCATTTTTTTTTTTTTTTTTTAATTTGAGCGATTTTTCACGAAACAGCATGCTGTTAAACACAATGTCCACTATAGTGGACAGTAGCTCTAGTTTTTCAATAGAAATCATATATTTGCTGTGCATTATTACACTGATTATTGCTTTCAGAAGCTTTATATGGAGTTGTGATGAAAATAAGGTGCATTTTGAACTGTTCTGTTTCTTTAGGGCACAGAGAATCACCTGCTTGCATGTGAAATGACTGAGACATATAAATGACCAGTCACGCTTCGTTTTGTTGTTACGTGCCATCGTGTTAGTAAAATAATAGACTGGTGTGCAACATGGTCTCATTTAAACAGTCCGCATATCAGAGCCGCGGCAGATGTGTTTGAGCTCATAATGTTAAAGTGCTCGTCTGTTTCATTCTCCCTCTCTCCTCAACAGTTCCCTGTAACTTTTAACTTGTCTTGTTTAATGATAAAAAGGCAAATATCAATAAAACTACACGGTATCATTTTCCGTCTGCAAATATGCGCATATCTCTTTTAAACAGATGTAATAAACAAACCTCAAACTTGAGCAGATCCAGCTTCCTGTGGAGTGCTCATTTATTTACCTCTAAAGCACGAATTCTATCAGTCTCTCCTCAACAGTTCCCTGTCACTTTTAACTTTCTTTTCTAATGATAAAAGGCAAATATCAATAAAACTTATATACCATTTGCAAATATGCAGATATCTCATTTAAAAAAAATGTCATTCACGAACCTCACGAAAATCCAGCGTTTTCTTCCCGTCGAGCGCTCATCTAATATCTTCCTCTGAAGCGTGTATTCTATCAGCCAGAATCAAAAACTTGAGGATCACAAGTTCCTCTGATTCACAAATCATGACGGTCAGTCCGTGACAATCCAAGAAGGCGATCCAGGATGTTTAAACTCTCAGGAGATCGCTGCTGCTCGCACTGGATCCGCACGAATGCGTGAGTGCAACTTCAAAGTAAAAGCACTTCACGTGTGCTACAAGTGCAGTACTGTGCAAAAGTTTTAGGCCCTTGTGAAAAATGTTGCATAGTGAGGATGTCTTCAAAAATAATGACATAAATAGTTTTCATTTAACACTTAATGTCATACAAATTCCAGTAAACATAAAAAAGCTAAATCAATATTCTGTGTGACCACCTTTGCCTTTAGAACTGCACCAGTTCTCCTAGGTACACCTAGACACAGTTTTTCTTGGGTGTTGGCAGATAGGATGTTTCAAGCTTCTTGGAGAATTCCCCACAGTTCTTCAATCTATTTAGGCTGTCTCAATTGCTTCCGTCTCTTTATGTATTCTCAGACTGACACGATGTTCAGTGGGGGGCTTTGTGGGGGCCATGACATCTGATGCAGGGCTCCCTGTTCTTCTATTCTAATCTTTCCTATTTGCAAAAGTAATGTTTGGGAGTCTAACATTTATATTTCCTATTGACACACTAAAGCTGAAGATATAAATAACCATCTTAAGACAAATGCTTTTGTGAAACATCTTATGTACTTTTACACAGTACTGTAAATGTCTTATTCACTATGCACTGTATGTACAATTTGTTTGATTTGGTATTTTTGAGAAAATATGATCACTAACGCAGGGTTCTCATGGATCCTTAAAAAGTCTTAAAATGTCTTAAATTCAGTTTTCCAAAATGTAAGGTCTTAAAATGTCTTGAATATCTTAAATGATGGGGCCTGGGTAGCTCAGTGAGTATTGATGCTGACTACCACCCCTGGAGTCGCGAGTTCGAATCCAGGGTGTGCTGAGTGACTCCAACCAGGTCTCCTAAGCAACCAAATTGGCCCTGTTGCTAGGGAGGGTAGAGTCACATGGGGTAACCTCCTCGTGGTCGCAATTAGTGGTGTCATGCACACTGAGCCACGTGATAAGACACGTGGATTGAGTTCACAATCATTAAGCCATATCGGAAATGTATGACAAGCGATCACTAAAGATCAACTGTTGATGATGGTGATATAGTGTTGATGACATATGACAATGTTTACTTTTAATTGTTTATACAGGGCTCCAGACTGCAACTAAAATGGTCGCAAATGCGAACAAAAATAATAATAATTAAAAAACTAGTCGCCGCTGGTGACAGGCGGGTTATGTGCTTTCATATGCGGTTTCATCAGATATCATCTTTTGAGTTATTGAATACATCTTTAGAGTGCGCACCACCAGTGTGTCTCGAGCCGCTTTTCACCCGTTCTGTTTCTGACGAGCTCGCTGCACCACACGCAGCAACAAACCCAGCGTGAGATTCGTGAACAAATGACTCTTTTGAACCTGATCAAGCTTTTGACTCATAGGACTAGGGGTGGGGGGAAAAATAGTTTCAGCGATGCATGAACTTCCATTCATGCTCAAACAATTCTGAATTGATTCTGAGTTCAGTTTAAATCACGGCAGAGCAGTGGCACGCCAAAGACTGATGTAGAAACAAAGAATCGAGTGAAGTGCATACACTAAATTCAAGTGCTCAAACACGACTGTTTGCAGACCAGCTGTATCAAACACATGCCCATTTGTGCCCGAGTGAAACTGCAATCCCGAAATTCTTTCACAAACCCACGCACATAGCGACGGGAGAGTTTATTCGTGATAACAAGCCAACAAACAACATGAAAGACGAGCTCGCACCCATTATTGCACTGATTTGCACACAGCGGGGGGAAACACAGAAGAAAGTAATGACGAGGCAGCGGTTCGGGAGATGTTGGCGATGTTTTCATTTAATTCTTCTTCTTCTTTTTTTTCAATGCCTTTCTCTACTCTTTCGCACTCTCCATTTCATTGGCTTTTGCTTTATTGCCGGTCATTGCCGGTCACTCGCTTGTCAGGACAGTACGCACACCTGATGATGACGGTTTGAAATCCATCGTAGCTTTTGCGACAGGTCGTGCGATCTTCTACACGCAGAGCAAACAGATGGAACAATGTATACGAAATGCTTGATACATTTCTGAAGCAGCAACTGTGCTATTTAAACCGCTTTACTATCACCTGTGCAGGTGAGCTGACAGCTGCACTCTCATAGAAGCAGATGTATCTCTCATCTTGGACCAGCAACTTCCAGTTGTGGTTAAAAATTCAAATGAATAGCATGGCATAGATTCATTTTAAATAATAATTAAATACTATTAAATGATTTACAATGCTTAAAAAATAATAAATAATATAATCAGTTGAAGTAATAGTATTCAGTGTGTTTTGATGGAGAACCAATATTTTTTTTCTTGTGCTTTTAAGAGATTTTTTTATAAGGTTCTAAAGAAAGAAACTGAAAAACTGAGATACTCGTTTAAACTATAGAACCATTTATTTAATCTTGTGGATGTTCCATGTTTTGTTCACAGCTCATACTGAATGTAAAAGGCCAGTTTATGTAACCTGACTCGTTCTGATTTTTTAAAGCAGCTGTTAAATAAAAATCTGAAAGGGAAAAAATAGAGTAAAAAATTAATTTTGAAGAAACTGAAAAAAGAAAGAAATTGAAGGACAAGATGCTTCGTGATGCATCGAGAATCATTTTATAATCGAATCGTTACCCTTTGAATCGTAATCGAATCGTGAGGCCAGTGAAGATTCACACCTCTGCTTAGGACAATTGAGGGACTTGTACAGAACTATTACACAGGGTGCAAACATTCATTGATGCTCAGGAAGACAACACACTACTACATGCATACTATACTTTATGTAATTATCTGTAATGTAGATTCTGAAGAGCAGTACTAAATAAAATTAAAAAAATTCTCTTATATTTGTATAAATTATGAAAGGGTGAAAATCTGACTTTCTATAGCTTGATATTATTTAAAATTTCACAACTTAGTCCTACTGTCCCAATATGAGGACATACTTTTTTTTTTGCATGTTTATAAGGTGCTAATAGTTACAAATCCAAAAGGGAAATGAAAAATGCACACAGCAGTCACGCCCGGATCTCAGGAGGTTAAGATAGATATTCTCAATAGATTTTCAGATTTTTGTTGTATTAAATTATGTTTAGGTTAGAAAACAGAAATATGGCAGAGAAATAGTGTTGATATTCTTTCAGGTTTGGCCAAAAAATTGTTTTTATTTATTATGAATAAAACATTATTGTGTAGGAAGGATTGGGTGTTGTAATGAGTTTTATGCAGGCTGATGAGTTCAGGGCAGGTGTTGGTGTAGCGGTTAGGCGAGTCGCCCGACTGACCTGGCGTCGTGCAGCCGCTGTCCGGGGTTTTCAGTGACTGTGTGGGTGATGACAGGGCCATGGGAAGTGTAACAGGTACTGACACAATACCTCCACGCTCTGCCTCTCAATACGATACAAATTAGTCATCGACATGACATGTAGTCTCACACTGAACCTGAACAAGGTGTGTGTGGTACATGTGTGTGTGGTGTGTGTGTGTGTACGTGCCGGTGTCCATGTGTATGTGTGTATGACAGGCTTCATCTGTCAGTGTTTATTGTTTACTGTACTCCTGGTGGCGCCAGCGCTAGAGAAAACAGAAGCCTTAAAAACACTTTGTTTTGGGGAACAGCAAAATTCTGCGGTTTTCTAATCGCAATGGCGATCAGGGCCCCTGATCAGTGTAGAGAGAGAGAGCGAGGGAGGGGAGGGTAGCATTACTCAAATGAAGTTCCATGAATGGCACTGAGAACATGTGGGCACACCAGTCTGTCTGTCTCTAGCGTTCTCCTGAAAGAAAGAAAGACTTTGAGTGAAAGACAGTGAGCCACAACGACAGAAAGTGCGACAAAAGACTTAACACCAGAATACAGAGAGAGGTGGCTGTTGTATAATTTCCCAGAAGTCACAATGCTTGATATTTCATAATATCAACACCCTTCAGGAAAATAAGTGTTTACTGCATTCATCCTCACATGCAAATAGTTTCTGATAATGCATCAATAATGGGGGTGTTTGTTCTCTATAATACACAACTACTGTTTACCTTTTATGTAGGGCTTTTCAATAAAGCAAAAAAAAAAATGTTTGGGTATTTTTCAGTCAGAGGAACCATCATTTTGACCAAACAGCCATTGTTGTTATGTAGATTCAAAATGTTTCATGCAAGAAAAACACGGTACAAACCTAGTTAAAAGTAATCAAGGCATGTTTTCCACACTGTTGAAAAAGATATGAACATATGGAAGAATGATATTTGCTCATTTTCATTCATATGTGGATTGTTGACAAATAAGGTTGTCTGGGGTTTTAAAAAAGAGAAATCTTTTAAAAATGTAGTTTACAAGGGGCCTGGGTAGCTCAGCGCGTAAAGACGCTGACTACCACCTCTGGAGTCGCAAGTTCGAATCTAGGGCGTGCTGAGTGACTCCAGCCAGGCTTCCTAAGCAACCAAATTGGCCCGGTTGCTAGGGAGGGTAGAGTCACATGGGGTAACCTCCTCGTGGTCGCTATAATGTGGTTCTCGCTCTCGGTGGGGTGCGTGGTGAGTTGTGCATGGATGCCGCGGAGAATAGCGTGAAGCCTCCACATGCGCTGTCTCCACGGTAACGCTCAACAAGCCACGTGATAAGATGTCCGGATTGACGGTCTCAGACATGGAGGCAACTGAGATTCATCCTCCACCACCCGGATTGAGGCGAGTCACTACGCCACCACGAGCTCATTGGGAATTGGCCATTCCAAATTGGGGAGAAAATTTTTTTTTATTTACAACACATGTATCAAGTGCTTAGAAATGTAATATTTGTGTCCATGTTGGTTTCATACATAAAAAAAAAAAAAAATAAAACATTTATAGCATTCTCTACAAATACATTGATTTAGACTTAAAAATGTCATGTGGTCAAGTAAAAGTTTTTAAAACACTTTCCTTGCACCTTGAATACATGAGTGTATACAACTTAATTATTCATTAATTCATTCAAAATTTTTCAAACATGTTTTTCAACGTAAAACATATTTTTAACAAATATCATGAATTTTTGCATCACAAATACAAGAAGTACTCTTATGATTTCTCCATTTGACTTGGACAAAATGTGCCTTTTTTAATAAAAATGTCAAAATATCTGATAGTTTTTTAAATGTAAACAGCCCTGATGGTCTAAAATTGGCCCCTCTGTTTTAAGTTTGTTTTTTGTCACATGACAACAGAATGGCTTAAGCCAACATTTATTTTTTTCAACAATTTCAGCATTTAATGAGACTTTTCTTTACTGTCTCCAAATGGTTACACCACATGGCATTTTTAACTTTAAGCCCCAGGAAAAAAATATGAAAATCACTTTGAACACATTGAAAACATACTTATCATAGTAGAGGCGTATTCAAGTTATTGCTTTGTGTGAATTGCATTTTTAACATATTTTTGAATTACTTAATAGATCTGGACAAATAAATGAGTGTCATGTCATTGACCAATGCACCAAAAACATTAATGGCCAAATAAAAAGCACATTAAAATCATTGTGATTATTCATCACATATAAAATAGTACTGAATAGATCGTAATTATTCAATATCGCCCAGCCCTACCTCCATCCATGCAGGTGCGTAATATTATTACTGCATATTTAAAAAAATAAATAATTTAATTCTGTCATATAAGTCTTACATTAATGTGACACTGAGACAGGTGCGGTCACAAAAAAGGTGTGGACAAAAAATATTTGAATCAACCAGTTCACCATAATCAAGCATCACTGATGAAATAGCTCTGTCGAAGTGTGAAAATTAATTCCAAATGAACCTTTTTTCAAACTCATATCATGCAATGTACTATTGGCATGAAAGCCCAATAGAATATTCCTTTTTTATTGGAAAGCAATAATTGATTTGACATTTCCTGCCACTTCAAAGGCTCTGAGCCCTGTAGGTATGGCATTAAATTACTGGAGCAAGAAGATTTGCTATTAGCCGAGTGCTAAGTGTTCACCACTGTCTTTCTCCATTCACTTTACCTTTATACCTAAACGTGTGCGTGCACTGTGCCCATGACAAAGGAGAAAATGTGGGTTTTTCATTAAGGATACATTCTACCACAAAAAGTCTGTGTTTATCAGTAAACTTTAAAAAAACCCTGTCTTTATCCACATGCCTGTTTTAATGTTTTTTTTTTTTTTTTCTGATTTGCCTGCTGCTCTGTTTTCAGGCAAACCATCATCAAGGAAGAATTTTGTTGTGTAAATACGTTTTCACTGCCTTTTTCATTGTGTGTGTGGCGGGTTTGGGTGGTTTACAAGGAAATTTTAAAGATAGCCGCACCAACGTGTGTGTATGTGCTTGTTTGAGTGCATGTGCATTTCCTCTTCTGCTTTTTTCTCTCTTGAACTTCTATGCGGTACAAATTTTTAAATGTTACATGTTGTCCTTTAAGTTAGTTGCCACTCTGATTTCAAACATGTATTTTTAGATACAACACATTTGGGTGGTTTGATGTTTTTATTGTGCAATAGTACAAACATGTCAACCATTAGAGATTTAGATATACACTGGTGGCCAAATTTTGGAATAATGTACACATTTTGTTGTTTCGGATGGAAATTGGTACTTTAATTCACCAAAGTGGCATTCAACTGATCACAAAGTATAGTCAGGACATTACTGATGTAAAAAACAGCACCATCACTATTTAAAAAAAGTAATTTTTTACCAAATCTAGACAGGGCCCATTTCCAGCAGCCATCACTCCAACACCTTATCCTTGAGTAATCATGCTAAATTGCTAATTTGGTACTAGAAAATCACTTGCCATTATATCAAACACAGTTGAAAGCTATTTGGTTCGTTAAATGAAGCTTAACATTGTCTTTGTGTTTGTTTTTGAGTTGCAACAGTATGCAATAGACTGGCATATCTTAAGGTCAATAAAGAAACAGCTTTCTCTAGAAACTCATCATTCAATCATTGTTTTGAGGAATGTAGGCTATACAGTGCTTGAAATTGCCAAAAAACTGAAGATTTCACACGAAGGTGTACACTACAGTCTTCAAAGACAAAGGACAACTGGCACTAACAAGGACAGAAAGAGATGTGGAAGGCCCAGATACAACTAAACAAGAGGATAAGTATATCAGAGTCTCTAATTTGAGAAATAGACGCCTCACATGTCCTCAGCTGACAGCTTCATTGAATTCTACCCTCTCAACCCCAGTTTCATGTACAACAGTAAAGAGAAGACTCAGGGGTGCAGGCCTTATGGGAAGAATTGCAAGGAAAAAGCCACTTTTGAAACAGAAAAACAAAAAGAAAAAGTTAGAGTGGGCAAAGAAACAGACATTGGACAACAGATAATTGGAAAAGAGTGTTATGGATCTTAACCCCATTGAGATTTTTTGGGATCAGGTAGACTGTAAGGTGTGTGAGAAGTGCCCGACAAGTCAGTCACATCTATGGCAAGAGCTACAGGAAGTGTGGGGTGAAATGCCACCTGAGTATCTGGACAAACTGACAGCTAGAGTGCCAAGGATCTGCAAAGCTATCATTGCTGCACGTGGAGGATTTTTTTAATGAGAACTCTTTGAAGTAGTTTAAGAAGTTCTGAACATTTTTTTCAAATTCTAGTAGTAATTATTCACGTTATTAATGTCCTGACTGTACATTGAGATCAAGTGAATGCCACTTTGGTGAATAAAAGTACCAATTTCTTTCCATAAGAGCAAAATCTGTACATTATTCCAAACTTTTGGCCACCAGTGTAATTTATATTGTGGTATATAAACCGATCAACCACAACATTAAAACCACCTACCTAATATTGTGTAGGTCCCCCTTGTGCCGTCAAAACAGCACCAACCCGCATCTCAGTATAGCATTCTGAGATACTATTCTTCTCACCATAATTGTACAGAGCTTACCGTAGACTTTGACAGTTTGAACCAGTCTGACCATTCTCTGTTGACCTCCCTCATCAACAAGCCGTTTCCATCCAAAGAACTGCCGCTCACTGGATGTTTTTTATTTTTTTTGGCACCATTCTGAGTAAATTCTAGAGAGTGTTGTGTGTGAAAATCCCAGAAGATCAGCAGTTACAGAAATATTCAAACCAGCCCATCTGGCACCAACAATCATGCCATGGTCCAAATCACTCAGATCACATTTTTCCTCATTCTGATGGTTGATGTGAACATTAACTGAAGCACCTGACCGTATCTGCATGATTTTATGCACTGCACTGCTGCCACACGATTGGCTGATTAGATAATCGCATGGATGATTGTTGGTGCCAGATGGGCTGGTTTGAGTATTTCTGTAACTGCTGATCTCCTGGGATTTTCACACACAACAGTCTCTAGAATTTACTCAGAATGGTGCCAAAAACAAAAAAAAAAACATCCAGTGAGTGGCAGTACTGTGGATGGAAATGCCTGGTTGATGAGAGAGGTCAACAGAGAATGGCCAGACTTGTTCGAACTTGCAAAGTCTGCGGTAACTCGGGCAGGCAGGTGGTTTTAATGTTGTGGCTGATCTGTTATGTTTTCACTGAATTTACAGCAAAAATAACTATTATCATATATCGATAAAAAAATACTCTTTCAGATATGCTATTAGTGAATTTTCTTTAAATATTTTGCACAAGTCTATGCAAAACTTGCTTTTGCATGTTAACTCAAGCAAAGCTGAATCTCCTCACACACACAGATAATTGGTGTGTTGTGATTAGGGGACGTGGCAGGGCCCTGCAGTGAGCATAGGAGCCACAGACAGAGAGAGAAGCTGCTCTTATCTCAGGCAATTAATCAGAGAGACTCGTATTGCAGGACAATTATTCAAAGCTTATTCTTGAATAACTTACAGCCGAAAGCATGCCAAAGTTTCCCCTGCTGGACGTGAAGGTTGCGGGAGCAAGGAGGCACTGCTGGACAGAAAGCCGCCGGTGCATTTGTGCATGTTTAAGATAGATACTGCAGACAAGGTCAAAGTCATGGCAAACTCTACTTCTGCTTCGATTTATTTCACTCTTTTCATCTTGTTCTTGTTCTTTCATCTTGTCCACATCTCTCCTCTTATGCATTTTTATGTTAATGTTAAATAGGAATGTACTAATATTGAATTTTGGCCGATATAGATTGTGATGATTACTTTTAAGTTACAGCCAATAACAAATATGATGGCCGATATTACTACTCTATACTGTTTCTTTTCTTTTATTCTTTGATCGAGAGGTTTACATGCTTCAATTAAAATCAGGCATTGAAATGTTATAATGTACAGAAGATAGTTAAAGGAATATTCTGGGTTCAGTACAAGTTAAGCTCAATCGACAATATTTGTGGCATAAAATTGATTACCACAAAAATTTATTTTGACTCGTCCCTCCTTTTCTTTACAAAAAAGATAAAAATCTGGGTTACAGTTAGGAACTTACAATGGAAATGAATGGGGCTGATTTTTGGAGGGTTTAAAGGCAGAAATGTGAAGCTTATAATTTTATAAAAGCATTTACATAAACTTGTGTTCTATTTGAAGCTGTCAATTTGTTTAAATCATCATTTACTGGGATTACAGGGTTTACAGCGTTACTTTATGGCAACATAGTTGTAAAATTAGATATAAAATTCAGCAAGGCCGGACCCATATTTACACACATCGGTGGAGTAATAGCTTAAAATGACCTTAAAATCATTATAGATGGGTTATTCATGTTAACCTTCATGTCATGTGTGTGTTTATTATTTACTGGGAGCTTTTGACACTTGAAGTGCTCAGAAAATCACTTTCACTATTTTTATTAAACAAGCACTAATAGAAAATATAAGCCTATCTAACAGAACATACATGTCACCACTGGGCTCCAGACTAACATATGAGAGCGGTGACACCAAGTTCTACAGATGGTGGCACCAGCACCTGATTTGGTAGCAACAGTGGAAAAATAAATATTTTTTGTGTAAGTTAAAAAAGATTAATAATAATTAATGATAGAAACTACAAAAAATAGTGACATTATTATATGTTTTATATTATTTTGCGCTGAAATGCACATTAGACAGTATAGCATTGATTTTGACTTAATGCAACAGTAACATCTGTAAAAAAGTTTATTGATATATAGGCCTACCTAATTTATATAAGGCTAAATTGAAATATTCTGCATGCGATCCAACTGATTAAGTACAGTCATCTCTTTGAATTTCTGAAGGCAAACAAAGCCGGTTACTTTTTCCTACAATTAAAGAGCAGATTCTAGAACAGATTTTACACCAAAGAAAAACTGACTGCTTGGTCCATAATCATTATGAAAAGTTGCCATAGTTCCTCCATTAGTGTCCATAGTTTTAAGTGATATTTGTAACTAGATCACAGGTATTCACTGGTAAAACCAAACATGGCTCCTCACTACGATAGTAAGTAATTTCAACAAAACAAACTATGGCATTTTTGTTATGAAATGACAGAAATTATACATTAATAAACTATAAAAACTAAATAGAAACTTTTTGAAACAGACATAATTATAACAGAAATTAATTATTTAATAGGACTATATAAATATATAAATATTTAGGATGAATATAACACATTGCACATCTGCCAAAATACCATTGTTACCATTGTTACTATAGTAAATCCAAGGTACAATTTTGTTAGGGTGGTGATGTGTGGTTTGTACAGCCTTATCATTTATGTTCTGGCCAGTGTTGTTTATAATGATGTGCTGTTAAACATGGTTTAAACTCGTTAAATCACCAAGGCAAGAGACACTAAGGGTATTTGTAGGGTTTTTCCAAATTCAAATGAGTTAATAATGATTTGCACTGCGTGAGACTGCTTTGCGCTTGCGCTGCTTTGTTCATTGAGCTGGCTGATAAACGATTCGTGTAGTGGCTACTAGTGCTGTTACGTTCCGTTTTTCTCACACGAAACAGAAAGAAGACATGTCGCGCATAAACAACGAGAGTTGGCAAACTCTGTAGTCGCACTGGTGTGACCTCTAAAAAAAAACCTTAAGTCTAACCGGTGGGAATAATTATTGCAAGATGCGACCATTTATTCGCAGTCTGGAGCCCTATATTTCTACTACCTTTGCCAAAGAAGTTATCAGAGTAAAAGACTTTCCGCTAGAAGAGGTACCGTGTTGGGTCTCCTGCTTCTCTGTTGTGTATGTGTATGCACTCCTGAACAGCCTTTGATGGGCTGCTGTACGATGACGTCAATGTGAATACGTGCGTGTATATGGTGGGGTCCCTTTCGCTTCATACAGGTGTCCCATTTGACTGCACGCAGTATAAGCGCGCAACTGACTGGTGCTGGCAAGTGTTACGTTGCATCATGGATATTAGTGAACCATGTGAAACATCAATAGATAATAGCGGCGCTCATACTTCAGCAGTGGCACAGTGCCGCTCCTGAATACATAAAGGGGAAACACTGACTTGACACAGAAAAGATTTCTGCACTAAAATCATGTTAACATGCATATTGTTTACGTCTTGTGGCTATACTTTTGAAAATGTGAGTATTTTAACGTTTACGGATTGGTCCCCCTCGTGCCGCCAAAACAGCGCCAATCTGCATCACAGAATAGCATTCTGAGATTATATTCTTCTCACCACAATTGTACAGAGTGGTTATCTGAGTTACCGTAGACTTTGTCAGTTCAAACCAGTCTGGCCATTCTCTGTTGACCTCTCTCATCAACAAGACATTTTCATCCAAAAACTGCCGCTCACTGGATGTTTTTTATTTTTTTTGGCACCATTCTGAGTAAATTCTAGAGAGTGTTGTGTGTGAAAATCCCAGGGAGATCAGCAGTTACAGAAATACTCAAACCAGCCCATCTGGCACCAACAATCATCCATGCTATTATCTAATCTGCCAATCGTGTGGCAGCAGTGCAGCGTATAAAATCATGCAGATACGTGTCAGGAGCTTCAGTTAATGTTCACATCAACCATCAGAATGGGGAAAAATGTGATCCCAGTGATTTGGACCGTGGTATGATTGTTGGTGCCAGATGGGCTGGTTTGAGTATTTCTGTACCTTTTGATGTCCTGAGATTACCTACGGCACTCGGCCTGCAGCTGAATCACAGCAGTGCTGATTTAGGGCCATATTGCAAGTGTGATATTGCTAATATACAACAGTTCAATGAACAAGTACATTTTTTTTTTTAAATTAGGAAAAATTGAGTACGGTCACAAAAAACGCATTTGTGCATGGAACTACTTACTTACGCGACAGATCAGAATCTGCCGTTGCTGGTTTAAATCAAATGATGCGTCCAAGCCTCTCAAAAATGTCACTTTAGAACTACTAGTATCACGGCTTGGGCTGTTTCTAACAAGTTATTGGAGAAACAAGGGGGTGGGTGTGGGTGTGGGTGTGTGTGTGTGTGTGTGAGTGTGAGTGAGAGAGAGAGAGAGAGAGAGAGATGGAGCATGTGCGATCACCTGTTGATCATGCTGTAGTCTGTTAGTCAGCTTTCTGAAGATAATGTCATTTTGGTGAAATGCATCCTATTTTCTCTGTGGAAAAATAGCCATCCAAGCGGTGTTATTCCTCCCTGTTTCGCGGTAGCTGGTTCGCAAGAGTCATTCACTATAGAAACCGCAATGTCCAATGTTTGTTTTGAACAGTATGTACTCTCCAGTGTGGAAACTCAGGTAAAAGGGAAGCATTTTGAGTTTGTGTAATTAATCAGTCTGTTGTGTCTCTCAGCTGTGATGAGCCTTAATGCTGAAGTTGTTAGTTTAAAGCTGTTTAAAGCAATTTTCCAGCTTTAGTAGTGTAGAAGTAATCCGAGAAATCACGGAGTGCCGATGAATGAAAATACTGACTGGCGATGCACATCACCACAGCTGACACATTTACACAAAAATGGTCTTTTGTCGCCACCTGCTGGCTAAAATCTGTGATGTCACAAAAAGAAATCTAAAGAGACACTTCTAGCTTTTTACACATCTGCGCTGCTCTTACACTTTAGTTTGGAATGGCACGAACACAAGCGGAGTGATACAAACAGTGAAGCATCTGAGTGCTGATGTTCTGAGACATCAGTACTCAAGGAATGTCTCTCGTCCAATCAGATTCGAGGACCAGAACTAACTGTTGTGTGTGTGTGTGTGTGTGTGTGTGTGTGTGTGTGTGTGTGTATATATATATATATATATATATATATATATATATATATATATATATATATATATATATATAATCTGTTCAGCATAAATTGCCATTTTCAGATTCGTAGTCTACTGTATTAATAGCACTTTAAATTCTAATCACATTTTACTACACAACTAATGGGTTTTTAAGTGAAGGTTTGGGATTATTTGTGTAAACGCAGGTTTTTGTGTCTCATTCACAGCACTCAGGGTGAAGATTAAACGCTAGCTGTGATGTATGTGTGCCGTCTGTGGTCCCGCAAAAGTTTAGACATGGATTTTAATAGTGAACGCACAATGTGGAGACGAGGAGGCAGAGATGCTTACACTGTTACTGTGGAGATGATACAATGGCAGCTGTGCATTTGGATATGTTGCGACTGCTTTAGGCTTTTCAAGCATTTGTTTAGCTGCTGTCAAACATGAAGGAAAGCAATGGGATTCCCTCTGGTTTACCTGTTCTGCGGAAATATTTGCGAAAATTATACGAAAATCGCAAGCTATTTGCGGAGATTGGTTGAATTTGCAAGAATTCTTGCGATCACAAGATCGCAAAATCATATAGGGACTGAGTAATGTACTTCAAATTAAAGTATTTGAAAGTTAGTAACTCTAATCTGATTACATGAATTTAAAATGTAATGCATTACACTACTTTTTGACTAATTACTATGTAATTTTTCGGATTACTCCCAACACTGGTCAAAGTGACCAAATATTAGTATATTAATTGGCCTGGCCAATATAAAGCAGTCTGTCTGTAGTGTGTTTACTTTTTATCTATTTAATGTGGACTATCAGAATGGATTTAGCTGTTTTGAAGAACGTTATGCTTTGTAATGTCAGCATTACACTGACTGAATATCAGTAATTTCAATCAATTTTCTCACGTTTAAAATAATGAATAATTCCCTTACAGCTGCAATCAAACTGGTTTAAAATAAGCTAGTGTAAGAAAGTTTGTTGTAGATTACTCCTCCATTAAACACACTCCTACAGGTTGATACATTTCTACACACGCACACAGAACGCTCTCAGATGTTAGTAATTGTCCTGCGTGGAGGCTGTGCGGAATTGGAACATTAAAAGCATCTTATCTCGTCTCGTTTAGCCCGTGTCTCCCGCTCTCCATTGATTGGAGCCCCCAATAAACGAGCTGCCTTTAATTGCAGCAGCCCTTAATCCAACTTTTCCTTTTTAATGTACCACAGAGAGGGAGGGGCATGCCGAGAAAGATTTTAATGAAAGTGATATGAGTTCAACCCCCCTTACTATACCTAACCATTTGTGTGTGTATCAGCATGACGGTTCGAGAGAGCTGGTTAGTTGCATCAGGCATTGGACTCTGGTAAATTGACAGCTCTCTCTCTTTGCTCATTCACTCTTTTCCTTATCTCTCCATTTTAATTACTTCACAATGTGTGTGTAAGCTTGTTTTCATTCCCATGTACCATTTTTTGGCGCAGTGGCTTTCTCGCATTATCACTCCCTGTCTTTAGTCTTATTCGCATTTGTAAGTGACACAATCAATTAAGCGCTGTGTGTTTATAAGTGCGAGTGTACAAATCCATGCTTTTCTTCACCAGTGCCAAATGAAATGGGAAGGAGAGGGTGATTTTTGATATCAGATGAAAGAGAAACCATTTTCAAGTGAAAACCATGCCGTTTCTCTGCTGGACAGACAAGTACAGGCCTGATGTCTGAAAATTATCTCACACGTTCATGGATATCTCTCATTTCATTCCCTCCTGTGAGCACTTTTTTGAGCACCAAACATGCTCATTTTCAAGCCAAAATTTTTTTTTGCAAGAACTACTAGATATGTTAGTTAAACAACACAAGATGAATATATATATAATATAATATTTAATAAAAATAGGTAGTTTTAAAAACATAAAATGTCTGCTGTCATCCATTCAATCCTGTTACAAAAGTTATTGGAATATAAATGTTCAAATACATAGTTTTCTTTAATTTATGAGAAAAAAAAGTTTATCCATAACTTCAATTCAACATTTGATCCCAATCTAGCTTGCCCCTACTAAGAGAGATAGTGTCATTGAGGCTAAATCTGCAATTCTGTTTTTCATTGTAAATTTTTGTTAAATTTATAGGTTTAATTAATGTCTATTACTAAAAAATAACAATTACACAAATTGGGTTTTAAACTGTATTTAGACACATCCTAAATATTGGTGGCAGGTTTGCAAACCTCATATAAAATAAATAGATATAAAAAATAGGGCTGTCAATCGATTAAAATTTGTAATCGAATTAATTACATGGTATGCCGATTAATCGCAGTTCATCACATATATACATTTTTGCTGAGAAAGCTCCTCAAATAACAATAATTCAATGTATAATGATTAAATAATTATAAATAGATATATTTAAATATTTGTAAATTATAAATACACCGATCAGCCACAACATTAAAACCACCTACCTAATATTGTGTAGGTCCCCCTTGTGCCGCAAAACAGCACCAACCTGCATCTCAGAATAGCATTCTGACGCGATATTCTTCTCACCACAATTGTACAGAGTGGTTATCTGAGTTACCGTAGACTTTGTCAGTTCGAACCAGTCTGACCATTCTCTGTTGACCTCTCTCATCAACAAGTCATTTCCGTCCACAGAACTGCCGCTTACTGGATGTTTAAATTTTAGAGACTGTTGTGTGTAAAAATCCCAGGAGATCAGCATTTACAGCACCAAAATCATGCCATGGTCCAAATCACTGAGATCAAATTTTTTCCCCATTCTGATGGTTGATGTGAACATTAACTGAAGCTCCTGACCCATACCTGCATGATTTTATGCATCGCACTGCTGCCACATGATTGGCTGATTAGATAATCGCATGTATGATTGTTGGTGACAGATGGACTGGTTTGAGTATTTCTGTAACTGCTGATCTCCTGGGATTTTCACACACAATAGTCTCCAGAATTTACTCTGAATTTACTCATCCAATGAGTGGCAGTTCTGTGGACGGAAATGCCTTGTTGATGAGAGAGGTCAACAGAGAATGGCCAGACTGGTTTGAACTGGCAAAATCTACAGTAACTCAGATAACCACTCTGTACAATTGAAGTGAGAAGAATATCAACTCAGAATGCTATTCTGATATGCTGATTGGCATTGTATTGTTATTTATTTTTTTCTCCCCAATTTGGAATGCCCAATTCCCAATGCGCTCTAAGTCCTCGTGGCGGTGTAGTGACTCGCCTCAATCCGGGTAGCGGAGGACGAATCTCAGTTGCTTCCGCGTCTGAGACCATCAATCCGCGCATCTTATCACGTGGCTTGTTGAGCGCGTTACCACGGAGGCATAGCGCGTTTGGAAGCTTCACGCTATTCTCCGCGGCATCCACACATAACTCACCACGCACCCCACCGAGAGCGAGAACCACATTATAGTGACCACGAGGAGGTTACCCCATGTGACTCTACCCTCCCTAGCAACTGGGCCAATTTGATTGCTTAGGAGACCTGGCTGGAGTCACTCAGCACACCCTGGATTCGAACTCGCGACTCCAGGAGTGGTATTCAGCATCTTTACTCGCTGAGCTACCCAGGCCCATTTTGGCGGTTTTAACATTGTGGCTGATCGGTGTGTGTGTGTGTGTGTGTGTGTGTGTGTGTGTGTATATATATAATTCATATAACATCATTCATTGGCCTACAGTTCACTGCAGTCCATTTTGCAGTTGAATTCTTCAATCTGTCAGAGATTTATTATAGGGGCTTTTCTAAAGATGCGTCAATGTACACACTCGTCACACGGACGCATTTGGAGTGTTTCACTTTGGTTGCATTGCATCAAAAACATACCATATTTAGGTCACTGTGTCAAGTTTTACATAGTTTGAAAACACGTTTTGAGATCCCTGTATTTGGATTTGCGCTCCATCTAGCTGTGTTTGAACACGAGTCCTTATCTTGTGGTGTCTGCTGTGGGTAAGTGTGGTTTGTTCTCTGTATAAGATGCGCATTGCCTATACTATAAAGCTGGGGTTTTGCTTATTGCCCCCTGTAGAAAACAGGTGGTACTTCAAGCTTGAATTGCTCTGATGGTAGGAGTATTTCTTATTATGGTCTTTTTAACGGTTTCTTTTTTATATAGTTAATCACACTGAATCAGCATGTTAAATCGGCAACCCTAATATAAAATTCATATAGGCCTAGTATTTAGTTTGACCTCCTGAAGTTGACGACCAACATTTCCTGAAGGTTAAGCACTTTCTGATCATTGAAAAAAAGACTTAATTTTGTACCCTATCCAAGTCTATCCTCAAACTCACTTTCCCTTTTTTCATTCTCTGCATTAATTGTATAAAATAATAAAGAGAGTACTTCTATTCTAGGAAGAAAAGAAACTGAGGATAGAGCCATAAAATGCAAAAATCACCCATGCTTTTTTCACACAAATTAAATGTCAGCGCCGTGAAATACTGTCACTTTCCCTCACACTGAGGAGGCGATGACAAATCCATATTCTTCCTTTAAATAAAAGTTCTTATTATGGCGACTGCCATGGTAATCACGCCAGCACAAAGCCTTCCCATGATTAACGATAGCAATTTATTGTGCAAGAGGGAAGAGGAGAGAGAGAGAGCACGACCAATGCAGAAGAGACATCATCTTTATCATAATTCGTATCATAAATAACCAGCCCCAGCCAATCAGAGAGCAGCCGGCATGTCATTCCCAAATAACCTTTGATAACTATTACCATTTCACCAGCTGGAAGAAAGCAGAAAGTCACAATGTTATCCTATCCCCATTTTGCACGTATAGAATACAACAATATTACCATATAGATTACACTATTTATAATAGAGAGTGTCAGAGGGGTCTGCCTGCACTTCCTGTCGTCCATTGTGGTGCAGAGAGTACGTGCGAGTGTTGCAGTGGCCAGATTACCACTGGTTAACTGGTATCACACAACACTAGTGTGTAGTGAGGGTTGGTGTATGTGTGCTTACAGATATTAGAAAAGTTTGATTTAACCATAGATTGCTTCTGCACTCGGTGTGGGTCTGATGTTGTGTGTGTGTGTGTGTGTGTGTGTGTGTGTGTGTGTGTGTGTGTGTGTGTGTGTATCTTGTTCACTCTGTTGTTCTGCTGTGTAATCAGGTGTAGATGATTTTGATCTGTTGCTCTGATATCCACCCTCTATTCCACCCGAGATGTTAATATTGCTCCTCTTCTCCGCACTGACTCCCTCTGTATTATTTTTTTCCCATCCTCATTTTACCTTATTATCTACAGTATTTGCAAAACAGGACTGAATGAGGTGTAATTAATTATGTTTGCTAAGGCAAACATCACTATTATTATATGGTGGGATAGAGATTTATACAAAGCCATAACTGAAATTATTAAACTTCTGTGCATAACTTGTCCTACTCAGTTGGTGATAAATGGACATGAGTGATACCTCAAATTGTGTGGCTTGCTGAGATGTGTTATATTGCTTTTCTTAGCGATCAGACTTTTTTATCTAGTGGACCATAAAATGAGTGAAAAAATTCCATAGACTTAGAAAAACACCTAGCAACCACATAGCAAAGCACTAAAAGCCACTCAGAACACCCTAGTATTGTGGCGACAACTTTGGCATAGGCAAGCACCACTCACGTTTTTTCAGAAAATGGTAAAATCTAGTTTATTAAAACAATTACATAATGGCCTAGCAGTTATAGCTTGTGCTCCAAAACATTTAGCCTTGGTCCTCATGTAGACATCATTTGTCAGAGTCCAGCTTGAATAATTTCCTAATCCTTTTTCCCCCCTTTTTCTTTTTTGTTCTCTTTAAGTTCTGTACCTTGTAGGGATGTTGCGATAATATGGTTTCACTATTAACCGTGATTAAAAATGTCTCGGTTAATTTAACCATAAAAACTTTGAATCTATAGTAAAAACTGTGAACTTTCAATTCATGTAAAATTGGGACTACACATGAACTCCAAAGTGTAACAGAGGAATTCGATCTCCCAGACTTATTTCCACCAAAAAAGTGATTTAAAATGGTTGTTTGGGAGCATTTGAATGATTGAGTTACTTAAGACAGATAAGGTTGGGTAAAAATATTGATTTTCGATTCTCGATATTCATTCTTAAATCCCCAGATCGTTCTTTACTCTCTGTGCAACCCTCTACTACAAAGAGAGAAAATCACTCGCATTTGCAACCAAATTTTGCGCTATGCGTCTAAAATGTATATATTTGGCAACTGGCTGGTAAATGTTTCTTTTTCACTCATCAGTGATTGTGTAGTATAGTGGTGGAGTATTCAGCAGCATGATCCTTTCACTTTATGTTGAGTGTAAAAGTTGTTCTGTGTAATTTGTGTCCAGAGATGAGATCCACGCGACCCATTTGTCATTGAAAAATGTCTCTTTTAATACCTTTTCTGTTCTCTTTAGTCAGTTGTTGATCAAAAACAACTAATCATGCATAGCACAGATGAGAAAGCCGTTCGAGCCATTCTCGTTAATATGCGCTCATTTATAGACACTTTTTACAGGAATGCCGGTTTTCTTAAAGAGACAGTACCGGTTTTAGCACACATTTAAAAACTCAACGCAAATATTTGTAAATAGTACAAATTATGCAATTAAACAATAAATATGACAAAAATGAAATAATAACTTTTTTTATTGATTTAAATATATGGATTTGTTCATTTTAAAAAAGCCAAAATGTGACCAAAATGATGAAAAACTAATAAAATATAATTGGTAAAATTTATATTTGTAATGTTCCTAGTTAAAAGGTCCCCTGTATAATTAACAGCATTAGCTGGGAGAGAATTTCATTCTTATGTAAGCAAAAGGGACATTATAACTGAAATATGCTCACATGAATTGAATCAGAATAAAATCAAATCAAATAGATAGCTTGTGAATAGGAATCAAATAGAATTGGGAAATATGTATCAATACCCATCCCTAACGACATATATAAAAAGTCAGGAGACAGAAGTCATATAAAGGTACAATAGGAGTCTGTTGCTGATTCTTTATGTTGGGGTGTCTGACAGACAACTGATTGCTTTAATAAACTTTTGAAGAAGAAAAAACTGTTGGATGCCATGAACTACGTGTTGCGCACCCACAATAATCTTGCAGTTGCACTCTTGCACTTTTGAAAGCACAGCTAGGATCACCCTGTGACTCCAAGCACTCAAGTGACATTGAAGTGCATCATTCTGTGACAGGTATTCTCATAAGCGGTGTTGTGCCCAATTTTGTAGCATCTCTTGTTATATGCCTTCTGTTTATTTGTTGTGTATTTATCAGTTGTCTTGCGCTTAGAGTCCATATTTCCCTAAGAAACGCGTCCACTAACACGTTCAATTTTGATATGATATGATTTTTTTGCCTAAATGCTGTTGCATAACTAGAAATGTGCAAATAGTTGTAAAACCAGTTAACCACAATTATTTTTATTTATTTTCAGAAACTCACACCGCAGCATCCCTAGTGTCCAGCAATTGTCAAAAAAAGGCAAAATTCTGGTAATTTATTTAATATTAAGATTTTGTGTGTTTTTCTTTTTCAGATGAGGAAGAGGAGGAACCCGTTCCTGCAGACATGGGCACTTCTGCCGAGGCCATGCAGGTCTCCCTGGGTGAGGAAGAGGATGGAGATGAAGAAGAAAATGATGAGAACTGGCTCAGCCATCATGAAGGACAGAGTCCCAGACCTGAAGGTCTATTACCAGCTGCCAAAAGACCCCGCCTGAGCACCAAACCTGGCGTTAGCCCCGAATGGAGCTATGAGCCACGGGAACCCCTTAGCTCACTTAACTCCCAGCACATACCCCATTCCCCCTCCCCTCCCCTCTCCCCCGAACTACCCCGACCACCTGTGGCACCTCCTACACCCGGACACAAGCCCAAAATCACCTCCCCATCTCCTGCACGGCAGAAGAACAAGTCGCCCAAAAGAGGGAGCGGAACTGCACTCACTGGGGTGTTGGGGCGGTCACTTACGTTGACTCCACCGAAGACCAATCAGAAGGCAGGAAGGAGGTCACCCGGTAGGCCCAAAAGCCCTCGTAGCCCAAGGCCAAGTTCTGTCCTTTTGGGGATGGCTGGGCGTGGTTGGGCCGGACCTCTTGCGGATGATAGTTCTCGTGATGGCCAGTTCAGATGTCATGATACAGGAGACGAGGATATCGAGAACTCTATAGCCGCTGTGATTGCTCGTGCTTGTGCAGGTGGAGAAGGCACATCGGACCCATTTGATTGTGACTCAGACTTGGATAGTGATGGGACAAACCCTCTAAAACCTGTGCCCAAAAACACACTTAGCCACATCAAACCTCCACAAGCTCTTACTGGAAAACACCTACCTCTGCTAATTCCTCCTCTTCTCAACACACCCAACCATTGGACAATGGACGACTCTATAGACGAGGTCATCCGAAAGGCCAATCAGGCTCAAAAGCCAATTCAGGCACCAAGTTTATCACCCCCAGAGCCCACTTACCTGTCCTCCCCGGCGGATTCGCCCCCCACACCACCACCCACTCTCAATCTTCACCAGGAACGAAAAGAGCCGGCAACCAGCATTCTTCTGAAGAAGAAACTCAAGAAGGACATCAGGGCCAAGTTGAAGAAGAAAGACAGGGAGCGACTCAAGGATAAGGGCAAGGACAAAGGTAAGAACAAAGAGAAGAAGCGGGAGAAGGAGCGAGGACTGGTTGAGGAAAACAAGATGCCCTGGCCGGAGTTACTGCTCGGAGGTGAGGAATGGCGAGACGGCATTGGCGGGAAGAAAGAGAAGGACAAGCTAAAGGACAAAAAGAAAGATAAGGAGAAGAACAAGAAAGAGAAGGAGAAACGAGACAAGGGCAAAGAGCGAGGCAAGGAGGAAAAGAGGATATCTCTAGGAGCCAGAGACATCGCCGCCGCTGCTGCCACTCAGCTCTTCAGTCCCCAGACTTGCCTACGCATCCCATCAATGTTGCCCCCTCTGCCTCCAATACTCCCTGACAAACTCTTCCCACACCCCAAGGACACCAAGAGCAAAGACAAAGACAAGAAGAAAGACAAGAAAGAGAAGAAAAAGAAGAAAGAAAAGGAGAAAGATCGAGAGAAGGAGCGTGAGAAGGAACGGGAGAGAGAACGGACCAAGGAGAAGGAACGAGACAAAGATGAGAAGAAGAAAGAGAAAGACAAGAAGGAAAAGATAAAGGAAAAGGAGAAAGAGAAGCCAAAACTTGATAAACCGAATTTAATGGTAAGAGGCCCCTGCGCATGTCAAGTTCCTGGTCGAACTATTATTGCGAAAGCTACTTCAATATTATAGCGTCCCAAGCTACAACTACAAGCATCTTATTTTGCACAGTATTTCGGTGCACAAGCATCACAAAAGAGTATTGCAATAATAAACATTGTTTAACAGCTTTCCCGAACACTTCCCCCATCTACTATTGGTCAAAGAAACAGAAACCAGCCCCAAACTCAAACCATTGGTTGAGACAATATTGCTATGTCTGGCTGTTCGGATGCTCATACAGGTTCAATAATTTGAACTGTCCGAATGAGCCGATTCGCTACAATGAATTAGACTGTCGAACACTACAAATTAAAGAGAGGGTGCATTTTAGGAGAGCATGTCTTTTACTGCCTTAATTTGCTAAATTTTAATTGCATAATGTGACATTTCTGAGAATTAGAATAATGGTGGGACTTGATTTTATCAATCTGGAATTTATTAGATTGTAAAAAGTTGTCTGTATATGACAGGTGAAAATTAAGAGGGATTCGGGACATAAGCCAAAAAGGAAAGTAGTTTCAGAGGCAGAAGAAGTTATTACATTTTGATAAAAAATGAAGACAAATGTTTTTAGATTTTAAATATCACTGCACGGATGAATTGTGCACAATAAGACCAGGATGTATTAAAGTAAATAGGATCAATTTTGATTTCATGTTGACTTTGATTGGAGTTGGAGTTACTCCCCAGTGGGCTTCATGTAATCACATGTTCTGATTACAGCAACTACATAAGGCGGCATGAGCCATTCATACAATTTCCACATGAATTTAGTATCAAGTGCAGCATCCAAAACACAAGGGAGTCGCACAGATAGATTTACTAGCTGGCATTGTTGCGTGCATGTGTATCTTTCTGTCTTTTTTTTGTGTGTGTGTGTGTGTGTGTGTGTGTGTACACCTTTTGAGATCAGAGGTAGATCACTCAGCTACATTTACATTTCCATCTTTTCCGGTCGATTTGTCCCTGGAATCCTGCTCCTTGCATGGAGCCCCCGTACACACACTATAAATCTGTGTGCAAATCAAACAAGGGATAATACACCTCAAAGCCTCTGTTTACCCAATTCATACCCCCATTTTAGAGTGTGTCTGTGTGTGTGAGCGAAAGAGTGTGTTAGTCTTTCTTTATCAAACTCATCCTCTAGTCGCTTTACACTGTACAACAACAGCAGCGATAATGTATGTACACCACATCAGAGCTCCTTGAATTTATTTGGACTGCTGCGGAATTCCATTTTTCTAGCTTTCTGTCTCTTTCCCATTGGTTACCTGAATCCCTGACCCCCACACTCTTTTTCTCTGTCTTTTTTTCTGCATTCATGCTGCCACTGGGAGATGGAATTGAGAAAGTGATTTCTCTCTCTCTACCTGCTTAAATCTTTCCATCACTTTAATTTTTTGCAAGGCTGCTTTGCTGCCATGCTGGAGAAATGAAAGAGAGACAAGGGAGTTAGAGGGAAGGAAAAAAGAGAGAAAGAGTCGAGGAGGTGGGGAGCCAGGGGGTTATCAGTCGTTGGCGTGAGGTATGTGTGCAAGTGACTTAAATCCGTAGAGATTAGCAGAAAAATGCCGTCGGTAGCAGTAAGGGGCTTTACGCCACTGGTTGTATTAGTTCAGGTGAAAAGAGTATTGCGTTAACATAAAACCGGACAAATCCAGCTACAATGCCAATGCTGTGGGACCACAATACAATCTGCTATCTCTGGACCTTAACCACAACATCCAGGGCTGTTTCCTAAAAACTGCCTTTGAACTACTGCCACCAAACACAAAATTACAGAAATTGAGAGAGAATGAGAAAGAGAGAGAGATTGAGGAAACAAACAATACAGTACAGTACAGAGAGAGATGAAGAGAGAAGAGGAAGAGATACAGAAAATTGTGGGATTTTTTTCTCAAAGATATTTATCTCGCCCAGTATTTGTCTGAAAAATATTAAGACCCTTGTAAACTGCAAATTCTACTGCTCTCAAAGTGAGTTCCACTTACTCTCTCATTTTCAGGAATGTCAAAGTCTTTTAAAAACGTATTAGTGTCCTATTTAAAGGCAATCACTATTACTATTGCTTATACTAAGGGTTGGATTTGGAACCAAATTTGAACCTAAAGTATTAAAACTTGGTGCATAACTCGGCCCACACCATTTGTGCTACGCACATGATTATGC
Source organism: Myxocyprinus asiaticus (assembly GCF_019703515.2). NCBI lineage: Eukaryota > Metazoa > Chordata > Actinopteri > Cypriniformes > Catostomidae > Myxocyprinus > Myxocyprinus asiaticus. Next base: position 24,457,827 of record NC_059390.1, on the reverse strand, counting down.
CTCAAATCGTGGTTCTTGTTGAGCAGAGGTTGATTCAGATTTACGATATTCATCAGGCAGATAAAAATGGCAAAAACCTGAACCATATCTAGGGATGAGAATATCATAAAGACTTGGGCAGGTAAACATCTTGCAGATCTTTGACTAAAACAGCAAATGTTTGGACTTTATTGCAGCTAAACCCGGCCAAGAACTACCCACTTAGACACGAAGAGCAATCTAACTGACATGTTTAGTGCTCAATCACAGTTGGTTTTGCCATTTAGAGGTGGGGTTATCAGAGATATATTATACCATCATTAAAGACTAGCGTGGGGAAATATATAATTTATATAATGCCATGGTAGTCTCTGTGAGCGATTGCACAGAAAGCACATGAGAAAATAGTGTAAAACGTGTAGAGAGTCGAACTTGCGACTCCAGGGGTGGTAGTCAGTGTCTTTACTCACTGAGTTACCCAGGCCCCCTAGTGTAGAGAGTCTTAAGTACAGCACAGAAAAACAAAGAAGTAAATGCAGTTATTCTCATGGATATCCACTTCGCAAGTGGATTAGAACGGTTACATGCCTCAAACAAAACTCTAAGCATCTTTAAAAGATTTGATGCAATGCACTAAAACCCATTTAGAACATCTATGCAACAATACAGCAAAGCCCTGGCAACTACCCAGGGATGCTTTTCCCGTACAACAACGTAACTCACTGCTTAACTGCCATAGTATGATGCATCGTTGGAGAAATTAACTAGCTAGTCACAACTGTTTTAAGAAACCGTTATAACTATGTTGCACATCTTGTTGGTTCAACAATGTAGAGCTGTCGTTAATGACATTAAGCAAGGGGTGGAGTAATCATTTGTGTGGATATTAAATATAAAAGCTCATTAACATGTACACCAGAAAGCCATTTAATATGAGAAAGCTGCTGAAGACAGGAAAACTGAGTGCACTCTGTAATGCGACAGATACAGTTGAAGTCAGAAGTTTACATACATTAAGGTTGAATACTTCTTGAAGTCATTAAAACTCATTTTTTAACCATCCACAGATTTCATATTAGCAAACTATAGTTTTGGCAAGTCATTTAGGTAATACTTTGTGCATGACACAAGTAATTTTTCCAACAATTGTTTACAGACAGATTGTTTCACTTTTAACTGACTATATCACAATTCCAGTGGGTCAGAAGTTTACATGCAGTCAGTGAAATGTGCCTTTAAGCAGCTTAGAAAATTCCAGAGAATGATGTCAAGCCTTTAGGCAACTAGCCAATTAGCATCTGATAGGCTAATTGGCATCAATTGGAGGTGTACCTGTAGATTTATTTTAAGGCCTACCTTCAAACTCAGTGCATCTTTGCTTGACATCATGGGAAAATCAAAAGAAATCAGCCAAGACCTCAGAAAACAAATTGTGGACCTCCACAAATCTGGTTCATCCTTGGGAGCAATTTTTAAACTCCTGAAGGTTCCACGTTCATCTTTACAAACAATAGTATGCAAATATAAACACCATGTGACCACGCAGCCAGGAAGGAAACACATTCTGTCTCCTAGAGATGAATGTAGTTTGGTGCGAAAAGTGCAAATCAATCCCAGAACAACAGCAAAGGACCTTGTAAAGATGCTGGAGTAAACAGGCAGACAAGTATCTATATCCACAGTAAAACGAGTCCTATATAGACATAGGGGGACAAAGATCTTACTTTTTGGAGAAATGTCCACTGGTCTGATGAAACAAAATGGCCATAATGACCATTGTTCTGTTTGGAGGAAAAAGGGTGAGGCTTGCAAGCTGAATAACACCAACCCAACCATGTTTTGGGGGTGCTTTGCTGCAGGAGGGACTGGTGCCCTTCACAAAATAGATGGCATCATGAGGAAGGAAAATTATGTGGATATATTGAAGCAACATCTCAAGACATCAGCCATGAAGTTAAAGCTCGGTCGCAAATGGGACTTCCACATGGACAATTACCCCAAGCATACCTCCAAAGTTGTGGCAAAATGGCTTAAGGACAACAAAGTCAAGGTATTGGAGTGGCCATCACAAAGCCCTGACCTCAATCCAATAGAAAATTTGTGGGAAGAACTGAAAAAGCATGTGCGAGCAAGGAGGCCTCAGTTACACCAGCTCTGTATAGAGGAATGGGCCAAAATTCCAGCAACTTATTGTGAGAAGCTTGTGGAAGGCTACCTAAAATGTTTGACCCTAGTTAAACAATTTAAAGGCAATGCTACCAAACACTAACAAAGTGTATGTAAACTTCTGACCGATGGGAATGTGATTAAATAAATAAGAGCTGAAATAAATAATTCTCTCTACTATTATTCTGACATTTCACATTCTTAAAATAACGTAGTGATCCTAACTGACCTAAGACAGGGAATGTTTTCTACGATTAAATGTCAGGAATTGTGAAAAACTGAGTTTAAATGTATTTGGCTAAGGTGTATGTAAATTCTGACTTCAACTGTACATACGCTGCAATAGATGGGTTTCCCTTTACATCAGATTTCGAGTTTTCCCTGATGCACTTGAACACATGCGCATGCACACTCTTCAAAAGCATACAGTATAAATGCCACTTATGCTTTAACATAAACATATAAAAGCCCTGTTCTCAGACAGAAACCATGTGTGATAAGAGCTTTCTCTAAAAAGCCTTTAATCCCATAAACAGCTGCATTTGCGTTTAAGTGATGTTCAGAATGCTGCTTTCTGCAAAACCCCAGAATAAGTAATTTTCTTAAATGCATGTTAACATGGTCAAAGTGTTGACAGAATGAAAGATATATATGTAATTAAAGATATAGAAGCCTAAGCAAAGTCAAATGATGTCCACACAGCAAACTAATAAGAAACTATGCTTCTAACCACAAGGTGAATAGGTGTAGTTCCACTACACTTTGGGAAACACCAATTGTTAACCTATGTTGGTAACAATGGAACTTGAGACCATAGTTGGCTAATGATGCTTTTGGGAAATACACCCCTGAACAACCTTGTATCATGGCAGTGACTTTTGCTCGGGCAGATACCACTCACATTTTCTTGAGAAGTATTTACTAAGATGGACTCAAAACATGAGAATGTCTCTCTGTAATTTTGCTATTCTGAGATGGCATATATACTGTATACTCTGTGTGTGTGTGTGTGTGTGTGTGTGTGTGTGTGTGTGTGTGTGTGTGTGTATGTATATATATATATATATATATATATATATATATATACAGTGCATTCAGGAAGTATTGAGACCCCTTCATTTGTTTCACATTTTATGTTGCAGCCTTATGCTAAAATGCTTTAAATTATTCTAAAAAAAAAAATTCACATCAATCTACACGCCATACCCCATAATGACAAAGCAAAAGGCAGATTTTTGACAACTGCAAATGTAAAAAAAAATAAATAAATAAATAAATTTAAACTGAAATATCACATTGACATGTATTCAGACCCTTATCTCACTACTTAGTTGAAGCACCTTTGGCAGTGATTACAGCCTCAAGTCTTTTTGGGTATGATGCGACAAGCTTTGCACACCTGCATTTGAAGATTTTCTGACATTCTTCTCTGCAGATCCTCTCAAACTCTGTCATGTTGGATGGAGACCGTCGGTGGACAGCCATTTTCAGGTCTCACCAGAGATGTTCGATTGGGTTCAAGTCCGGACTCTGGCTGGGCCACTCAAGGACATTCACAGAGTTGTTCCTAAGACACTCTTGCGTTGTCTTGGCTGTGGGCTTAGTGTCATTGTCCTGTTGGAAGGTGAACCTGAGGACCTGAGCACTCTAGACCAGGTTTTCATTAAGGATATCTCTATATTTTGCTGCATTCAGCTTTCCTTCAACCCTGACCAGTCCCCCAGTCCCTGCCGTTGAAAAACACCCCCACAGCATGATGCTACCACCACCATGCTTCACTGTTGGGATTGTATTGCGCAGGTGATGAACGGTGCCTGGTTTCCTCCAGACATGATACTTGGAATTGTGGCCAAACTGTTCAATCTTCATTTCATCAGACCAGAGAATCTTGTTTCTCACGGTCTGAGAGTCCTTTAGGTGTTTTTTTGAAAATTCCAAGCAGGCTTTCATCTCCGTCTGACCACTCTGCCATAAAGCCCAGATCGGTGGAGTGTTGCAGTGATAGTTGTCCTTCTGCAAGTTTCTCCTATCTCCACACATGATCTCTGGAGCTCAACCAGAGTGACCATCTGGTTCTTGGTCACCTCTCTTACCAAGGCCTTTCTCCCCGATTGCTCAGTTTGGCCGGGCGGTCAGCTCTAGGAAGAGTCCTGGTTGTTCCAAACTTCTTCCATTTAAGAATTATGGAGGCCACTGTGCTCTTGCGAACTTTCAATGCAGCCAAATATTTTTTTGTAGCCTTCCCCAGATCTGTGCTTTGACACAATACTGTCTCTGAGCTCTGCAGGCAGTTCCTTTGACCTCATGGCTTGGTTTTTGCTCTGATATGCATTTTCAGCTGTGAGACTTTATATTAATGTGTGTGCCTTTCCAAATCATGTCCAATCAATTGTATTTGCCACAGGTGGACTCCAGTCAAAGTGTAGTAACATCTCAAAGATGATCCAGAGAAACAGGATGCACCTGAGCTAAACTTCAAGTGTCATAGCAAAGGGTCTGAATACTTATGTCAGTGTGATATTTCAGTTTTTTTCTTTCTTTTTCTTTCTTTTTAATACATTTGCAAATTTATCAAAAATATGTTTTTTGCTTTGTCATTATGGGTTATGGAGTGTAGATTGATGTGAAATTTTTTTTTTTATTTAAAGCATTTTAGCATAAGGCTGCAACATAACAAAATGTGAAAAAATGAAGGGGTCTGAATACTTTCTGAATGCACTGTATACACTCAGTATGTAGCACTTTTGTGTTTGCCTGTCCTCTTGAAGACATGAAGTTGACAAAACCTTCATGTAGGCCATAACTACAAGATTTATTTTCCAAATGGGATTATGGTCAATGGTGTGAAAATAAAAGAGAGGGTTTGGGGCTTTTATTTCGATTTATATATATATATATATATATATATAAAAAAGCATTCCACCTTACAACTTGAGAAGTCTCCTCACTAGCTCTAATCTTTGGTCCATGTTGAGCACATTCTCTTAGCTAAACAGCAGTTATGACACAAAGAAGAGGACCTTTGTATCATATTTAATTGTATTGTGTTATATGGTATTATGCTTTTGTACAGTTTCTAGAGTTTCATTTTTACTTTTCCGTTAATGGTTCCTTTGCTTGTAGCACTTTTAAAGAGCGACGTCAGTCTACGGGTTGCCTAAGCTACAGCGCTTTACATCCATTTAGAAGCTGATTAATAAATTTGCACAATCCCACAGCCATTTATGGTGGGTGCACGTGCACTGGGTGTTTGAATGAGTGGGACTAATCGTGATAGGAGTAGGTTAAGTAGGACGGGGCACTTTTGAGGAGAAAGACATTGCTCCCACCTCCTCAACCACTTAAAGACTAATTAACATAAGCAGATAGTACTATCTCATCCTACCATTGTTGGTGATCCTGAGTGTGTGCGCACACGTTCACTCACATGTACATAGGCCTTATCGTGAAGACACACGGCCTTAGCTCCTTCCTTGGAGAGGTCAAGAGGTATGTGTGTGGATGTGCTTGTGTGTTGGATGTCTGTTCCCCATGGCCCCACTGTGGTTAGTAAATACAGGTCCCCTCTTGTATGTTCCAAGTAGGAGATATTGCAACCTGCATTTTAAAACTACAACTTTAAACGGCATTTTTCTAAAATGTGTGCTACTGCCTACACAGTTACAGTTTATGTGGTAAGACAGAAATTATGTTTTTATTTTGTTGGGAACTTAACAATACAGTTCAAAACAAAACTTTCTCGCCTTGTGCAGGTCACAATGAAAACAATAGGTTGGAAAGATAATCGACCCATCCAGATACTATACGAGCAGACAGCACTCGTAGGCAAGCCCATTAAATCATTGATGATCATTCCCATATTTTGAACGGAGAATTATGTCTTTTGCCCTCTGGGAGAAAATACTCCCTCTGGGAGTTCCTTTTAGTGGGTTAAACCATTTTAGAAATTCCTTCGTGCCTACCTCAGTTAGGTGTTATAATAAGATTACCTGAGACTTATTTTTTAAGATGTGTATTCTTCTTACTTTATTATTTTCACTCATTATTTATTATAGTTTTTACTGTGTAGTTTTATTTAGTGTATTGCTACTGTGTATGTCTGTTTTTTATGTTTGCTAATGGCTGCTGTGCATGGAGTCCAAAACAAATTTCCCTTAGCGATACGATAAAGTATATTTATTTCAGTTATGCATTTTTTAACTAATTGAAAATATAGGAATTATGCAACAATCAATGTTTCAATCAGTTGTATGCTACATTGTTGTTGTCACATAACCTCACTACATTGTATGTTAGTGCCGACCAGTTATTTTTAGAATAAGTAGGATCATTTTACATTAATTATATTTTGCAGATAATTTAATAAGTCAAAATAAAGATGCTTTCAATTAATTCGTCACACTGAAAATGGAAGGTCAAGTTGAGCACATTGCCTTGTGGAATATAGTATGCAACACAGTATGCTCTGTTGTATTTTGATCATTTTGTCCAATGTAGTAGCTCTGTAGATTTAGCAGCGTGTCAGCAGAAAACATTGGTACCCGTTGGAATTAGTTTTGGCCATTTTCCGCCGGAGTTTTCCATAAATTAACACGGCAGTCTAAAGTTCATTGTGCCGAGTCCAGCGCTAACTCAAGAGCTCCTCTAATCAACTGGAGTACAAACTGCTGATAAATCTTTTATGGCAGTTTAGAGTTGCAGACCCAGTATAGTGTAACCCGTACATAGGAGCAATCGGGGTTGGCGGTTCATTCTTTTGCACATATCTCTAGAAGAGATGTGCGATAGTCATGGTTATAATACTTCATAAAAGCCATCTATTTGAGATGATGGCATCTGAAAGTGAATCAAAGAGTGGGAATTGTGAGTGCAGGCGTACCTCCAGAGGTTTTTTGGCATCACACGCCAGGTTTGTTCATGCATATATGCTAATGCAGCGGCTAACACGGCTTCACTTGCTGCTATTCTCTCCAAATGATGCAGCCTGCCAGCCATCCTCTCAATTCTGCTGATACTCACGTTCTCCTCTGCATAGAGGAAAGGATGTGAAAGAGAGAGGATGGGTTGTGTACAGAGAGTGCAAGCGAGACACAGGGAGGAGTCTCCAAATCCACAAAGGTTTAGTAATGAATGTGTGGCACAACAATAAAAACAAAAACATTAAAGAGAGAAAAGACATGTTTCTGTGTTAAACAATTAGTGCAGCAGCATTATAGAGGATGTAAGCGGACACAAACGCCATAGCGGCAAGGGTTCTCCCCGACACAAACAGACAAAGAGCACCTCACTCCCATTAAACCTCGGAAAAACCCCTGAGACACACTCTACACCGGTCTCCTCTGCCAGCTATCACCTCCGCCATCTCTCATGCGCTTTATTCTGTTTATCCTCCCATTTTGTTGTTTTTATCTTTCTACTGGGGTCTGTCCATACCCTTGTATCCATTCCTCTCTGCCTCCACTGGCTTGAACAGGCCACGTTTCTGCCAGCATTAGAGGTGTGAGAGAGCGTGTGTGTGCATAGAGGGCTTTTCGGTAAGGTTGACCCTGGTGTTAGCTGAACTGGATTAGCTGGACACTATGTTGTCCCCTTGAGTATTAGGTGTGAGCGTGTGTGTGTGTTGCTTGCCTGAGGTGGGGCCATGTGATCTTTACCCTGTTGGTAGCAGATTTGTAGTTTAATCGCTAACGTGAGATGTTCAAGTCCACGTGTACTCTACACATTTTTGGTAGTGATGACCTAAGTGTTTGTTTTGTGTCTGTATGGAATTAAATGAGTCACTCCTACTACCCCAAACCTGTGATGGCTGACCTAGTGTTGATAACCATAGTGTAATGTCTTGTGTTTCTAAACAAGAAACATGGGGTGTTTCTCAATGCTAAGAACGCGTTCTCATTCTTGTGAAAATGAGTCTTGCCTAACTACGTTGAAAGAACGAACTCTGAAGACATGAGGATGTAAACCGCATCTATGCGAGTTTTGAGATGTGTCTGATATGTAAATTCAACAACCTCTTAACTATTTTCTTTTTTTGGAGTTGGGTGATGATGTCAAACAAGTCCACAAGGACGTAAGAACGCAAAAAGATCACTAATTGAGAAACAGCCATGGATTCTAACAGTCATGCCTGTTGTTTGCTGTTTTTAATATTTCTGACCATAAAACGTAGTCAACAGAGGCATTTAGTTTTATGCTTGTTAAGCTGCTGTTTTTAAACCACATGCTTTCTCTGGACTATTAATACACTTTGCCATACCTCTAGTTTTGTCACTACATTAACAAATAGTTTTCCGTTTGGACCTTTACAAAACAGTATTTTGGCTACAGTTTGTACATGCAACGTTGAGTAAAGTAGGTAAGCTCATTTTCAAACAGTATACTGATATTCAGTACATACAGCATGATTGTGAGTGTGATGTTGCATTTATACAAAAATCTCTGCAAAGCTATAAACAAAGTTAATATCTAGAAACTTATATTTTAGACATAGTATAGCCAGTAATTTTGTCTTTTTTTGCTCCACTAATGAAAATAGTTCCAAATGATGTCAAAACAGGAGTAACTTGTCGCTGAGGAACACACAAACTAAAAGCCAGTCTAAAATGGCACAAACATAGACAGTGTTATACAAACAGTGAATACCTAGTGCTGTTACACTTATGTCAGCCCTTTTGGAACACTGGTTGTCCAATCAGATTAGAGGACTGGAACTAAAGGCCAAATGCGTGATGCAATTTCTGTCATCAGCACAGTATGCGCGGACTGTCCGCGTGCAGCCTAGTTTTTCTAGAGACACGGACAGCCCATGTCTTTGTGCGTGGTCTGCAAATGCGCCTGACGTTGAGTCTATTAAAAAAGATCACAAAGCAATCATAGTGTGCATGGGAATCATATGGGCTCGCTGTCAAAAGAGTATGCATCGAAAGGCTGAGCAATCAACAGTGAGCGGAACGGCATCTGGAAAAACTATGCCCTAGCCTTAACTGTTGTACAAAAAATTATTATCGTATCGGCCAAAATTTCTATATTGGTACGTCCATTTGGACCCTTTTCACAGACTGTGATTATGCATTCCTGCCTTAATTTGGCAGTGTAAATCTAGCACATTTTTAGATTTTACATTTCTGAATTAATATAATTGTACATTTTTAACATCATTCTTTGTTGTACCCTCTCATTACTAATAAAAAAAGATGTGGTTTCTATGGTTATACAGCTGCTGAGATTTTGCATCTTTCTTCGGTTTTCTCTCTTCCGCCATAATTCACCAACCTGAATGAAAGCGGATTTGTTCTTTTGCTGTTTGAGCAAATGGAAATGCAAAAATTATATTTGTTGTGGTGTCTCCAATGTACCATTAGGCAAGTTAACCCCTCCATAGTTTACTTCCGCATTCCAAACTTGTAAATGTGAAAAGAGTCCATTTGACAAATCACAGCATTAGAGCAACTCATATAATACAATGTAGTCCTGAATTCTGTCTCTTTGTCCAGGCTGAAGTTCCTTCCGCTGTCCCGCCATCTCCTGTCATACCACGACTGACCCTCAGAGTGGGCGCTGGACAGGACAAGATGTAAGTACCCCACACACACACACATGCAGAGGGTTGAGGCTATCAGGCTGCTCTCTGTGTGGTCAGAGTCTGGTAGTCTGCGTACAGGTGTGAGTTTCAGGCTTTGGGTCTTGTGACCAGTCCCAAACGGCCCGTGAGGTCTTTGAGGGGGCAAACACACACACACTCTCTCCCCATCACGGCCCCCTCCTGCACACTCCTATCAATAGCTCTAGTGTTCACACCACTTAACCCTCTCACACACACACAGAGTGCATACTACAGGTAAGGCGCTTACCTATTCCTGTACGTCGAGTTAATGGCACTGTGATTTACACTCAAATTCTAACGTCAGGGCCGTGTTTTGACTATGCTTTTGAATTTTTTTTCCACACCTCTTCAGTTCCACCTGCATGCAGGACAGGAAACATTAATGTTTATGTCTCTGTGTGTGTTTGTACAGGAAGGCCTTTATTCTCAGTGTCGTGCCTTTTATGTTCTCTATGTTGTATTCTTGTGTTGCACCTGTAGTCTGTGCTTTACAAAAACGCAATCAGCAGCCCTTTCAAGAGGAGAATGTGTGTTTCTATGTCCATGTGTTTGTGTTCGAGTTTACATAAGCACAAACCTTTAGATGTTGTTTTGTAGGTTGAAAGATTTTAGGGACGCACTATTTATCAGAGACCATATCAATATTGGTCAATATCACCATTTAAAAGTTGTCAGTATCTGTCTGATTAGGCCAATATTGGATGCAGACATTTCTTTTATGTTTGAAAGCTACAGAGTAAATTTAGTGAGATCTCAACAGAAGCCCCCTTTGATGCATGTGGAAACAAGGGCACAGGTGAACTTTGACCTCACAGAGGTCTCAAGGTAACATCCTGGACAGGGCATACCCCACACCATCTCTGCCCAGAGAGGGAGCCCTGTGCGTGTGCATGGTTGTGTGTGTGCGTGAGAGGTGTCACTCAGATAAAGCATAAATAATGAGTGTCTGTGTGTGTAATCGGAGCTGGCCGTTTGACACGCCCTTCTCAGGGTCAATACCACAGCAAGCTGCACTGTCCACTCTCTCCAAGCCTGTCAATCACCCTGTTACTCAGCAACAGCAGGGTTTAATCAGAATGTCTGGCATCATTTAAAAGAAACACAAACTGTGCTAAAACTATGCCAAATAGTTCTATATAAATAAAATTTCAATGACCAATATAAGCCAATATTAGCATATGAATCAGCAGATATCGGAAGCAGAATATTTCAGGACTTCTTGTTTTCAAACGTTTTTCTATGCCAGATTACAGAATTACTTAACTGTTATCCATATTTTTTTTTTACTATACATTATACTGTGTTATATTTGACCGATTTTATTTATCTGCAGACAATACTTAAATGTGAACTCTCTTTTTATTTTTTAACAGACAAAACAGAATAGATTTATTATATCGACCTTCATATCTGTTATCTGCTGACATACTTTTTCGTTATGCCTGAAAATAATTAGCAGTGATTCCTGAGATAAAAAAATGTCAACCAGAGCTTTCATGTCAACATTTAAAAAAAAATAAGTATAGATTAATAACAAGGACCATTATATCGGCTATCGAACAAAATAAGTATCGGTATCCGAAATAATTAGCAGTTGATTTAAAATTGCCTGTTCTAAAACAGTTGTTTGTTGTATGCAGGACTAGTTATTAGTGATGCACAATATATCTGTGACCATATCACTATCAGCCAATATTAGCATCTGAATTGGCCAATATTGGAAATGTTAGGGTTACAGAAATATTAAACATTTATCCATCTTTTTTTTACAGTACATTATACTTTTTTTTTTATTTCTTCTATTTTTTTTATTTTTATTTATTCTCGGTCAGTACTTAGATGTGAATCTTTTTTTTTACAGACAAAACAGTATAGATTTATAATATCGATAGATTAATAATAATGACCATTACATTGGCTATCAAGTGGAATAAGTATCGGTTATGACAATAATTATTGGTTGATATATTAGTTGTTCTATAACTGTGTCATATAGTTCTTCACAAATATTGAAATATAGTTATTAGGGATGCACAGTACATATGTAACCATATTGCTATCAGCCAATATTAGCGTCTTAATTGGCCGATATTGGAAGCAAATAGCATCAGTACTTTTTGTTATTCCTGTTTTACTATGACAGGATACAGAAATACTAAACATCTGTCTTGAGGTTTTTTTTTTTTTTTACTGTTCATTATACCGTACCATATAACTTAACCTACTTTTTTATCAGACAAAACAGTATCGATTTATAATATCGGCCATCATATTGGTTTTCTGCCATGATGCAAAAATAATTATTGGTATCCTAAAAAATACAAATAATTCGCAGTGATTCCCAATATCAAAAAATCTCAGTTTTCATGTAAACATAAATATATATATATAAATTATAAATTGATAATAACAACCATTATATGGAGCAAATTGTCAGTATCGGAAATAATTATCAGTTGACATAATATTGGCTGTTCTAAAACTGTGTTATAGAGTTCTTAAATACTGAACAATCTGCCAATATCGTTACATCCCTAATTGATAGACCTTAGCATAAGAATGAGACCTGTACTGCAATGGACGGAATGAATGTTTTGAAATATTTTCAAATATTTAACAATATCTGCCATTGGGGTCATGTGACGCCATGCAAGAAGCAGACGTGTGAGCGACGAGCTCTGCGCACTTTGCTAAATTTTTAAGTATTTTCATGTTATAATCTGGTGAAATTTGATACACCCAGTTACACATTTGCTCTTTGAGGCAAAACATGGCAAAGAAGTCAAAATCCTCGGGCTCTGGTGACATTAAAAGACACTTACGTGTTCAGGATGAAAGCCCCAACAGGCCTTCACACCGGGGACTCGATTTGGATGGCGCAGCGGGAGAGGTGATCCAGCGTCAGTTGTCCAACATGTCGGTGATGATGACGAAGGTTCTTGCTGACTTGGAGGATCTCGCTGTAATACGTCGATCGATTACGGCGATGGAAATAAAATTCTCTGAGTTAGTTACAAGAGTGACTCATGCTCATGACTCAATCGATTGTCTGGAATCTTCAGAGAGGGAATTAACCTCTAATCCGCCTGGGACCAAAGTTGATTTGGAACATCTCCTTGAAAAGCTTGAAGATGTTGAGAATAGAAGCCGCAGGAATAATGTCGAATTGTTGGAAATCCTGAGCATGAAGAGGGCAGAGATGTGGTGAAATTCCTAGACGAGCGTTTCCCAAGTCTGCTCAACATAACAGGCCACGAGCTGGAAATCGAGCAAGCTCACAGAGTCCCAGCTCACAGATTTGCTGAGGGAGATAGGCCCCGATCGATTCTGGCCAGATTTCTGAGATCATCCGATAAAGATCTTGTGTTGCGCCAGGTGAGGAGCAAAGGGAAGCTTTCTTGGAAGAACCATAATATTTTCTTTTTCCCGGACTTTGCGAGTTCGACGAGAGAAACGCTTTCGGTTCAAGAAATGTAAGAAATTCTTACAGCAGCGAAAGATCACTTTTGCTCTGATGTTTCCGGCCAAACTGAGAATAGAAACGATGGACGGTCGCAAAGTATTTACATGTCCCAATCAGGCAGTGTCTTTTATTGAATCAATGGGTGAGTAAAACATTGGGTGTTTCTCATGTTAGTGGGTCGACTCGCTGTACTTACTCTGGCTTTTGAGGAAGCTGGGCGTTATTTTGTTTTCTTTTTTCTTTTTGCATTGACTCCGCCTAGCGGCTGGAGCTTGTTCTATTGAATAACACTCCTTTGGAACAGCTGTGGATTAATCTGTTCGTTCTTCGTGCTTATTCCTCCTGCTGGCTGGAGTTTGTTTTGTTGAGAATTTTTACGGGACATTGGAACATTCGTCTGTCTGTCCGAGGAATCTGAACGGTTTTATATCAGCTGGAATTTGTTTTGTGGAAGATCACACCTTTGAGACAGTTCTGTGAATGAATCTACACGTTCTTTGTGTTCATTCTTCCTATTGGCTGGGGTTTATTTTACAAAGTATTTTCTGTTATGTAATTTTGCCTCACAATTTGTGAGGCAAAATTGAGCAATCTGATGGCAAAGTTGTCGTGGGGGCTCGTGGGTGTTTATGGACCTTTTGAGTTTAGAGGGATTGTCGGCGGTTGGCGCTTTCGTGCGTGGGGTTAATATGCACGTTTTTCTTTTTTCTGTTTGTTTTGTTCGGGGGGATGTTCGGGGTTTGATTGTTTCACTAATGGGGAAAGTGGTCTGTATAATTTTGTTTTTGACACACAATTGATTTTTTCTACTATATCAAAATGTCAAATGTTAATATGAGTGTACTATCTCTCTACACATGGAATGTAAATGGGTTGGGGCACCCCATAAAAAAGGAAGATTATTACTTTTCTTAAACGTAAGAAATATGATATTGTGTTTCTTCAAGAAACACATCTTTCCCTGCAGGAAGCTGAAAAATTTGGGAAGATATGGGGTGGACATGTTTTCTTTAGTGTTGGCTCAAGTAAGAGTAGGGGAGTCAATATATTGATTAATAAACATCTACAATTCAGATGTCTCAGACTAAAGATAAATTAGGGAGAGTCATTATTGTTTTAGCTGAAATTCAAGGGCAAAGGTTGATTTTGGCTAATATTTACACACCTAACGCTGATGATCAGGGCTTTTTTATAGATATTGAAGGGATGCTGCAAACCGCTGGCACCCCTCATGATATAATATTGGGAGGAGACTTTTATCTTTTGATGGGCTCAGTCCTTGATCACAGTGAAGCAAAAGTGTGTAAGCCCCCTAGAGCAACAGTGACGCTTCAAAGGATGTGTAAAAATCTTGGTCTTATGGATATTTGGAGACTTTTGAACCTATCTGTAGGGACTATACATTTTTTTCATCAGTCCATAAGATTTATTCTAGAATAGATTTTTTTTATATATATATCCAAATCCCTCATTTCATCTGTTGTTGATTGCTCAATTGGAAACATTTTAGTCTCGGATCATGCCCTGGTGAGTTTAGAGGTGTTGCCATATACAGAGAAAAAGAAATCATATAGTTGGCGCCTTAATGTGTCCCTTTTGCAAAATCCTGATTTCCAACAAATGTTAAAGACTGAAATCAATGTTTATATGGAGACCAACTGGTCCTCAGTATCCTCTGGGGGTGTGGCTTGGGAGGCACTTAAGGCGGTTCTTAGGGGTCGGCTCATACATTATGCCTCATTCATCAAAAAATCCAAAGCACGAGAACTCGTGGAGTTGAAAGAGAATATTAAAAGTGCAGAGGCAGAGCTGAAGCGCTGTATGTCATCTGATGGCCTCAGAGAATTGACCCTGATGGAAATATAGATATAATACTATTTTGGCGTGGAAAGTGGAATTTTGGTTATTCAGGGCAAGACAGTCATACTTTGAGTCGGGTGACAAAGCAGGAAAACTTTTAGCTAGATATATAAAGCAGAGAGAGTCTCTTTCTATCATTCCCTCAGTGAAATCTGCTGGTGGTGAAATTTTTACCTCAGCCATTGATATTAATAATGCCTTTAAAGAATTCTATCTTGATCTTTATAGTTACACATCTTCGTATACTGATGAAGATATTAGAAACTTTGTGGAACCATTAGATCTTCCTGAACTGACGATTGAGAAAAGAAAACTCTCTTGATTCTGAGATAACCTTGGAGGAGCTTGACGAGGTAATTAAGTCCCTACCTACTGGCAAGGCTCCGGGGACAGATGGTTTTGCACAGAATTTTTCAGATCATATGCTACAGAACTGGCTCTACTTTTGTTAAGTTTATACTGAATCATTAAAGAATGAAAAGCTTCCTCCAACCATGACACAAGCCCGGATCAGTTTGATTCTTAAAAAGGACAAAGATCCAAGCGAGTGTAAAAGTTATCATCCAATCTCCCTGATCCAACTAGATGTAAAAATATTGTCAAAAATTGTGGCTAACCAATTAAGTAAGGTTATGACATCTCTTATGCATATAGATCAGGTGGGGTTTATTCGGGGCCATAGCTCTTCTGATAACATCAGGCTTCTCATCAATATCATGTGGTCAGTAGCGAATGATCAGTCTCCGGTCGCTGCCATCTCACTTGACGCCGAAAAGGCATTTGATATGGTAGAATGGGATTATCTTTTTAAGATTTTGGAAATGTGTGGGTTCGGGAGTACATTTATTGGTTGGATTAAGTTACTTTATAGACACCCTGTAGCAGCGGTACAAACAAATGGATTAATTTCAGATTATTTTACTCTGGATAGGGGAACTCGGCAGGGTTGCCCTCTTTCCCCTTTATTGTTCTGTCTTGCCCTGGAACCATTAGCAGCCGTGATAAGAAAGGAGGATGATTTTCCAGGGGTGGTTGCGGAAGGTGTGATGCATAAGCTTCTGCTTTACCCAGATGATATTTTATTATTTGTCTCTGAACCTACTAGATCTATGCCTTGCCTCCACAGAATTATTAATTCCTTTTCCAAGTTCTCAGGATACAAAGTCAATTGGTCTAAATACGAAGCTTTGGCTCTGACAGCCAGCTGTCCAGTAACAGCTTTCCAGCCGGGCGCCTTCCAGTGGCCCAAACAGGGCATTAAGTATTTGGGGATTTTATTCCCAGCAAATTTGTCTGATTTATTTAGTGTTAATTTTGACCCTTTCATAAAAAGCTTCATTACATTTATCGATGATTGGGAAGGTTAATGTTATTAAAATGAATTGTATCCCAAAATGTAACTACCTGCTACAGTCTCTCCCTGTAGATGTTCCCCTCTCTTATTTCAAGCAATTTGATAGCATAGCGAAGTCCTTCATTTGAAATGGTAAACGTCCCAGATTGCATTTTAATAAGTTACATAGGCCGGTAGACAAAGGTGGGCTAGGCCTACCCAAGATTTTGTTTTATTATTATGCGTTTGGCCTCAGGCATTTGGCGCATTGGTCACTTCCACCTGAAAGAGCCCCTCCCTGGTTTTCTATTGAACAGGAAGTCCTCGCCCCTATTTTGCCACTGCAAAGCCTTTCTATCAAAGTAACCAGAGAAGTTAAATCACACCCCGTTATTTCACATTTGCACGTGATTTGGACAAGAGTGGCCAGAGAATTTAATTCGGACATTTATTTAAATATTGCCTCAAGCATATGGCTGAACCCCAAATGATGTATCAACAAGTCCCCTTTCTGCTGGTCAGAGTGGATTGTGAGGGGGGTTACTACACTCGGCGACCTGTATGAGAGTGGAGTGTTGAGATCTTTTGAGAATTTGGTTCATCATTTTGGGATTCCCAGATCTCAGTTCTATAAGTATTTACAGCTGCGCCACATGCTCTGTACTGTTTTGGGGAGTAGCACACACCCCCCTAAAGCAGCAGGTGCTTTGGGAGAGGTGATTGGTGCTTTTGGAAAAGGTCATGTGGCATCAGTGTATTACTCCCTGCTAATTCAGAGTCTGGGGGATGGAGCTTCAACTTCTCTCGAGAGTATGGGAAAAATATTTGAATTTGGTATTGGAGGATGGAGTGTGGACTAAGATTCTAAAAAATGTCAAGTCTGTATCTAGAGATGCAAGGGTTCGCCTTATGCAATTAAAGATTTTACATAGATTTTATTGGACCCCCTCTAGATTATATAGTCTTGGTCTTAAAGACACAGCCACCTGCTGGCGATGCCAATCAGAAGTTGGAGACACTACCCATGTCTTTTGGGGGTGTGTTAAGGTCCAGGAGTTTTGGTTGAGGGTTCGGAGTTATTTGTGTGATGTTTTGAACATTCAGGTTTTGCTTTGTCCCAGATTCTGTATTTTGGGTGATGGGGCAGTCATGAATTTAGGGGATAATCACATAAAAAATTGGGTTCTGACCAGTCTCATGATCGGCAGGCAAGTAATTTTAAGGGGTTGGAAGTCAAGTGGAGCACCCTCTTTTTCAGAGTGGTGTGTGGAAATGAGGAGGGTAGCTGCATTTGAGGAAGCGGTAAGTAGAAGGCTGGGGTTTAGGGACTTATTTGTTAAAAAAGGGGGCAAATATTTATTTTTTTGGGGGGACTGTAGTTTAGTGGAGAGATGTGGAGAGTGTAGTTTAGTTTATTCATGTATGCTTATTATTATTTTATTTATTTATATATATATATATATATATATATATATATATATATATATATATTATTATTATTATTATTATTATTATTATTTATTTATTTTATTTTTTTTGGATTGTGTATGTGATGTGGGACCACAGGGGTGTTCGTTAGGGGTCAGGGTGGGATTGTATTAGTGGGGTTTAAATGTAAAATGTTGATTCTTTCACTGTCATATGCATATGAGTCAATAAAATTTTTAATTACAAAAAATATATATATATATCTGCCATTATATCTGTTAACAGCCTTGCCTTAAAGGGATAATTCACCCAAAAATGAAAATTCTCTCATCATTACTCATGCCATCCCAGATGTGTATGACTTTCTTTCTTTAGCAGAACACAAATGAAAATTTTTAGAATAATATTTCAGCTCTGTAGGTCCATACAATGCAAGTGAATGGTGATTAGACCTTTGAAAACTCTAAATCTCCACTTTCACTTTTTCATCTGAAAGTCATGCGGTGCCTGTTTAGTTTCACTTTCACATCTGAATGTGAAAGTTAAAGTGGAGATTTAGAGTAAAAAATGACTTAAATATTGTTCTGTTTCTCACCAACACCTATTATATTTCTTCTGAAGATATGGATTTAAACACTAGTCTTATAGATTACTTCTATGTTTCCTTTTTGGAGCTACAAAGGTCTGATCACCATTCACTTGCGTTGTATGGACCTACAGAGGTGAAATATTATTCTAAAAATCTTTGTTTCTGTTCTGCTGAAGAAAGAAAATCATACACATCTGGGATGGCATGAGGGTGAATAAATGATGAATTTTCATTTTTTGGGAGAATTATCCCTTTAAAAATAATTATATCATTGGCTAAAATTCCTATATGTGCATCCCTATTAATTATAGAGCAAATAACTGTATGATAAACTACAGTGAAATTATGCATTATATAACCCTAAATTCCTGCCTCTCTCTCTTTCACCCTCTGTGTCTTGAACAGTGTGATCAGTAAGGTGGTCCCAGATTCAGAGCCCACTCCTCCACCACCACGGACCCCAGTGGCAAAATCTGGTCCTGGAGCTCGGATGCGTTCCTCCCCAGCTCCCCCTCCACATCCCCCGGCTCCTGTGGTGCCCCCACCCCGCCCTCCACCTGTCCTGCCCCCACCCCGCCCTCCACCTGTCCTGCCCCCACCCCGCCCTCCACCTGTCCTGCCCCCTGCACCCCCACCTGCCCCCATTCAGCCCCCACCCAGCCAAGCCAAAGCACGTGGATGCAGCGTCATCACGGAAACCGTCAGTGCATATGTGGTGAGTCTCACATATACATACAGGCAAGCATTAATGATAATTTTTTTTTGTTAATAGAAATCACAACAAATCATTTTTCAGCCAAGTAATATAGTTCATAAATAATGTGTCGGCCAGGGTGATTATATTTTGTGATTATCAGCATTGGCCAGCAACGAAGGGCAATAATGTTGCTTTGTCGATTAACAATTAACATATCTACTGACAGCCTTGGAAATGGATAATGTCTTTTTTTTCTTCTTCTTCTTCTTTTTCGTCACAGATTCGGGATGAGTGGGGTAATCAGATCTGGATTTGTCCAGGATGTAATAAACCTGATGACGGCAGTCCCATGATTGGCTGTGATGAGTGCGACGACTGGTATCACTGGTAAAAACCTGTTCTAATTGCCCTTTACACTATTACACACCTCAGCTTCAAAATACACAATTAAGTCACAGATACACTACCACGTTTAATCACACCTACTCATTCATTATTATTATTATATTCCACATTTTCACTAGTCAACCAAACTAAACATTACACTAATCAAAACTTTCTCGTATTTTAGGTTACACTTTGCCTAGATTACAGACATTGTTAGCATGTTGTTACCATGTTGCTAGCATGTTTAGCATGATTCTTGCATGTTTTACCACTTAGCTAGTTGTTGCTAGCATGTTTTAGCACTTAGCTAGTTTTTGCTAGCATGTTTTAGCACTTAGGTGTTGCTTGAATGTTTTAGCACTTAGCTAGGTGTTGCTAGCATGTTTTAGCTATTAGATAGTTGTTGCAAGCATGTTTTAGCACTTAGCTAGTTGTTTCTAGCATGTTTTAGCACTTAGGTGTTGCTAGCATGTTTTAGCATGATTCTAGCATGTTTTAGCACTTAGTTAGGTGTAAACACTCTGGGAATTCTCTCAACCAACTTCATGAGGTGCGTCCTGAGGTGCTTTTAAACAACATTGCATGTATTTTGGGCCCTTTTTAATTTTACATTTTAAAATGTTAGGTTTGTAAATTCTTAAGTACAATGTATATTTCTCAATCAAACTAATTTCAAGCTTTTAAACAAAAGCCTTTAGGCTTTAGGATTATGAGAACATTCTTTTTAGAGAAATATGAGATCAAATTTGCTTATTTGGCATAAAAGCACAAAATGCAGTATGTTATGATTGTAATTTAAATCTACAGAGCTACTGTATTTTAAAGTAATTCTTTCATGTGCCATATAAAGAGTCGCACACACACAAAGTGAATCGAAGGAAGTGCCAATCAAACATAAAACTTTTTTTTTTAAATGAAGCACATATTACCTTGGCAGTAAAATAAAGCTTTTCAGGAATCATCTTTTTGCTTAAAGATTAAATAACATGCGCATAGAGAACTAATAATGTATCTTTCATGATAAAAGTATAATTTTTAATGGTGGGAATGATCAAGTTTTTTTATATAAAAGGCATGATTTTTTGTATATATGTGAAAATATATACAGAAAATGCAAACTCTGCAAAGTGTTGATCATACCAACGTATGCTTATATACGATTTATCTTGAAACTGAGACTCTTTCTGTTTCAGGCCCTGTGTAGGTATTGTAGCCGCCCCTCCGGAGGACCAGTCGTGGTTCTGTGTGAAATGTGCTGGCAAGAAGAAAGACAAGAAGACAAAAAAGAGGAAGCGCAAAGTGCACTGACCCACATTTCTTTTTCTCCTGTCTCCGTGTTTATCTGTATTTCCCTTCATTAATTTCCATCACTGTTTTGCTACAGTTTTGTTTTTTTTGTTGTTTTTTTTCACCCAAACTTTTTTTAACTCGGTTAACTTAACTCAGTGTCAGGTATCATAATGTATTTTTTTAAAAGAAAATTTCAAATGTGTATATGTTACTTTTTTATGTGGAGAATCGTACAGTATGTCTATATGATCTTTGTACCGAGCTCATGGTTGTTCAGTAGATGTGTGTGTTGAAATGAACCTCTCAGTTCACCCTCATTAAAGTTTGTTTAATGTACATGGTGATTCATCAAAACTACATCACCCAAGAGTGAAAAAATAGTCTGTACTATCTGCCTTTTTAATAACTTTCTTCAGATTGATTTCGACTGGATGTGCAGTTTCATTTTATTATGGATTTAATTAAAAGTTGCTTTTTCACATCTTATTGTTTTGTTTACTTGCTGTTTATTTGGGTGGGTGTGAATAAATATGTTGATCACTCATGATTATCTTCAAATATTCAGCGTCACTAAATTTTGATTGTTAACTTCGGATGAATGCGGAACCATCGTGTTCACCTTTTCCAAGAAGCACCCTAATGTAAAATTGCATTGAATTGGTTTCAACATTGAAACCAGGAATTTATCTGGTTTATTGGGACGATTATGATTGCGAGGTTGCATTTGTCCCCCTAACATAAAATTTGTACTCCTCTGATTATATATGGTTATGGAATATGGTTAGGTTTGGGGTTTGGTTTGGGTGTTCAGTTTATAAAATATGCATTCCTTTTCACTGTTTTACAGCCTGTACAGCTGAAAACAACTCGTTTCACAACTTTTAGCTCCCCTCCATGAACATAATTTTTTTTATTTTTATTTTTTTCGATTTTAAGTGTAATAAACTATTAAGAACAAAAATAAGGCTATGGGGAGGATGGTTAGGTTTGGGTTGGCGGGTTCAGTTTATAAAATATGCATTCCTTTTCACTGTATTACAGCCTGTACAGCTGAAAACGACTTGCATCACAACTCTTTTTGGCGCCCCTCCATTGACATTTCATCCAGAAAATAGAGCTCACATGTGCCCATACGCCCAACAACACTTGCCTGTTTGGCCAGTGGGAGCAGTGTTTTGCATTTCAGTAAGCACATACAGATTTTACCTAAAGAAAAGTCAACCTACTGTTTCTGATTTCACGGTGAAATCAGTCTGTTTTTAAACTACCTTAAATTTGAACCAGCATCCCAAAAATGCTGTTTATGATGTGAGATGCTCCAAAAGCGTCTAATGCATGTGTACATGGGTGCGTCCTTAGAAAAGCCCTTATAATAAATCTACCTTGGACAGATTGACAAATTCATTTGCAAAATGGATTACTGTGGACTGTAGGCCAGACTTAATTTCAATAATGTGGAAATAAACAATACATTGCCTTCAAAAGTCACTTTTTATTGCCAAACTAAATCAGTACTGGTCTGTCACAATAATGTAATGTATTATAATTACCTGAATTATTATATTTATATTGCTGTCAGTTTAATCTATCAATCTAATTCATTACATGGTATGCTGATCAATTAATGGCATTTATCAAAAGGCCTATTTGAAGATATATACTGTGTATACTTACACTACCATTCAAAATTTTAGGGTCACTTACTCATTCTTGATTTTTTATTTTTTTCACATTTTAGAATAATAGTGAAGTCATCACAACTATGGAATAACATAAATGGAACTATGGAAATCCAAAATAAATCAAAACTGTGTTATATTTTAGCATCTTCAAAGTAGTCACCCTTTGCCTAGAATTTGCAGACATGTACTCTTGACATTTTCTCAACCAGCTTCTTGAGGTATCACCCTGGGATGCTTTTTAAACAGTATTGAAGGAGTTCCCATCTATGTTGGGCACTTATTGGCTGCTTTTCTTTATTATTTGGTCTAAGTCATCAATTTAAAAAACATTTTTTTTTTTTTTTTATTAAATTTTTAGTTTTGTAGTTAAATAAATTAATATGTTGGCACAATTATATTTTTGTTTCCAAAACTAATTTCAAACATTTAAGCATACACCTTCAGATCAAAAGAATTTTAAGATCATGAGAAACATTTCAGGCAAGTGACCCCAAACTTTTGAACAGTAGTGTATATATATATGATTTTAGCATAAAATATTGAATTACTTTTGTTTTAGGGCCTAAATATTAGAAATGAATTGCAATTTATTTGATTAATTAATCGGCATACTATGTAATAATCAATAATCGATTGACAGCCCTAGTGTTTAAATTGTCATACAAATTTGCAAAGAGTTAATTATTGTGAATGAAGTGTTTATTATTCAATGAAGTGTTTTTATTCAGAACATGTTGAATAAAAAAGATAACCAGAGAAAAGCATTACATGTATTCAAAATCTCACAAGTCTTACAATCTCTCAAGTGCCATTTCATTCTTGTCCCAAATATAATTATGGCTTTTTAAATACAGTGACCCCAAAAGTATTTGTACATTTAAGTCACACTTTAAAAATGTAAGTCGATATAAAAATATCAAACCAAATAATATTTATTTTAAAGATGCTTTTCAAGCTAAATATTTCACAAAAGGACGTCTGTTAGGTTTTAAATGATAAAACAATAGATATAATTGTGTACCAAGATAAGACAGATAGTACACTTTTGGTTGTCAAATGTTTGTGGAATAACTGCAAAGTAATTGTAAAATTAAGAGAGAAAAAAGGCTAAATGGAAAATAGGAGTTAGTTATGATGCTCTAGCATTGTTTGTTTGCAGTTGCCACTTTAATATTTGTTATCTAAAGCAACATCAACTTAGGTGTCCAAATACAGTGAATTATTCAATATATAATTAAGATTTAAACAAGAAAATGCCACACTTGTAAAACTGTACAACAAACAGAGTGCTTTGTATGAGAATTAAAGAAATAATTAGGACAAATTTTGGAATTGTATTAACATCTTCACATATGAGGGGTACACCTGCAGAAAATACTTTTATTTAGTATTATCTATAGCAGAATAAAACCTGTCCCCTTGTAGCTCTGCCAATGTGGCTATTTGGGTTTCACACAGTAACTTTGAAGTGATTTGGACTCCGCAGCAACTGAACTCATTTAAAATCTCCTTAAATATACCCTCACAACCTGTCATTCTGCTAATCACCCAGATATGGCTGGTGAAATGAGCCTTTACCGCAGCTAGAGCATTTCTTTATGTTAGCGCTTATCAAAGAAAACTGAGGCCTTTATTGTTGCATTGTTACTCGTTTCAAAGCAGAAATGACTGTTCTGCTGCAGCAGGGAGCAGTTAGAAGTGAACTGAGCAGTGATAAGAAATGCCTTCCACATGCAAACTGGTATGCAGAGCTACTAGTTTAGTGAAGGGTATATCTGTGACAATAGCTGTGATCAGTTCAGGGTATTTAAAATGTTCATTTGCCTTTGAAGCATAGATAAGTTTTAAGGTCATAGCCTAGTGATATGGACAAGAACACCACTTTCTGTCTCTCTTCTGTCTCAAAGTCACAACAATTAATTCTATTATTACAATATCAGATTGTCGATTTCAAATATTGATATTAATGATGACTAATAACTATACTTATACTATACAAATAACTATACTTGCAAATAACTACAGACCAATCTCAAAATATCTTTCATCTAAAAAATAATAGAGAAAGCAGTAGCTAAACAACTGTTGGATGTAGTAAAGGATAATATTTTTGAGAAATTTCTGTTAGGTTTTTAGAGAAAACCACAGTGCAGAAACTGCCCTTCTTAGGATGACAAGAGACTTACTGATGGCAGAGGACACTGGAGAGTGCTCCATTTTAGTGTTGTTTGATTTAACTGTGGCATTTGATACAGTTGATCATTCAGTTTTAATACATTGAAGAGATGGGTGGGAATATCTGGGGTGGCTTTAGACTGGTTTGTTTCCTACTTGACGAATAGGAAATTTATAGTGTCTGTTGGAGAAGAGATGTCCTCCTTTTCAAAAGTTAATTGTGGTGTTCCACAAGGATCACTGTTAGGGCCAATATTGTTTTCACTATATATATTACCGCTTGTTTCTGTTATTCATAAATACAACATTAATTTTCATTGCTATGCAGATGACCTGCAATTATATTTACCATTGAATCCCAATGATCTGACTAATTTAAATGTTCTTCAAGCGTGTATTGAAGATATAAAAATGGATGGCATGTAATTTTTTTCAATTAAATACTAACAAAACAGAGGTTGTTATAATCGGTCATGGTTTGTCAGATTGAGTCAGCACTTAAACAGGTGGTCCCAAATAATCAGCAGTTGGTGAAAAAATTGGTAGTCTACTTTGATACTGATTTAAATTTTGAATATCACATCTGGAAGTTAGTTCAGTAATGTTTTTATCAGTTAAGAAACATTTCCAAGGTGAGAAATGTTGTGAGTTTCAAGAATACAGAGAAGCTTATCTATGCTTTTATTTTGTCATGACTTGATTTTTGTAATGCCCTTTTTTCAACTCTAAATAAACGCACTTTAGCATGGCTACAATTAGTGAAAAATGCTGCAACGAGACTTTTGACATGAACAAGGTCTTTTAATCAAATTACTCCAGTTTTAGCTTCTTTGCATTGGTTACCAATTCATTTTAGGCTTGATTTTAAGATTGTATTAATTACAAATAGATGCAAAACAAAAGGTGATAGAGCGTTTGTACTGAAGGCCCCACGATTATGGAACAGCCTGCCCTTGGATATCAGATCTGCTGAGTCTGTGTCTGTTTTAAGTCTTGTTTAAAAACTCATTTGTATAGACTGGCTTTTATTACTATATGAATATGTTGTGTTTCACTGTGTTCATTTTTGATTTTATGTTTTGTGAAGCACTTTGTGCTTCATTTTGCTGAGATAACTCAAGTATTGGAGATGCCATTACTCAATTCAATTGAGGGAATGGGTTTACTCAATCAACTGAGTAGAGTCAACTTATTAGGTTTTTCAGTGCACATTAAAAAATATAGGAATGCAATTGCATTAGATAACAAAATATTAAAGTGGCATCTGCAAATAAATGATGCTAGGGATTTGCTCAGGTCTAACTTCACATTTTTAAAAAATGTGTAATTGTTTAAACAACTGGTGTCAAAGTGATATTTAGTGGATGTATGAAATCTGTTCCCCTCAAGGTCACAAAGGTGTCCTTGCAGAGTAAAAATAGGTTCATCACATTAACAATGGACAATTACTATTAAATATTGTCTGAATTGTGAACAGTATCTATATCTACATCTATTGCTTTATCATTTAAAATCAAAATGACTTGCATTTGTGAAATGTTTTGTTTGAAGTGTGTGCTTGTGCTATCTTTCTTGAAAATCCATGCCTCTTTGTTTAAAGGTGCACTCAGTAACTTTTTGTTTATGTCATATTACAAT
This sequence comes from Myxocyprinus asiaticus, assembly GCF_019703515.2. Taxonomy (NCBI): domain Eukaryota; kingdom Metazoa; phylum Chordata; class Actinopteri; order Cypriniformes; family Catostomidae; genus Myxocyprinus; species Myxocyprinus asiaticus. The sequence continues at coordinate 24,431,537 of NC_059390.1, read as the reverse complement.
GACACCTAGTGGTGTGGATGCAACATCATGTAGAAATTCACAGTTCACAGTCAGTCATGATTGATTTAATTCAAGAGTGAAAGTGTCCAATAACAGGACGGATTCTGAGATTAAGTAGTATTCAGTAAGTCATGCAATTCTAACATGGAAGCCCCCATGAAGGAGCCCCTCCTTTTATAAGGTTACTGATAGGACTAGAGTCTTTATCTCATGTGAGTGGTCGTGAATTAATACATATAGTTCAAGATTACAATTCTTTTTGAGTAAACCTTTTAATGGGGAAAAAATTACTGAGTGCACCTTTAATATTTTGACATTTTTAAGTGTGGTTTAAGTGTCCAAACACTTTTTGGGTCCATTTTGGAAGCCAGACAGCTGAGATATAAAACCACTGCTACATCCAGACATGGATCATTCACATTATATGCATGTGCAAATGCTTTTCTGAGTGATGTTTGCTTCAGCAGATTTGAAGAGAACTGTCACTCACAGCTTCCACAAAGGTGAGGGGTCATATGAAGAGGTCAGAGGACAGACGCAGGTTTCCTCTAAAGGTGAAAATAAGAAAAACACAGAATTTTAAAGGCAGATTTATCAATTCACACACACTCACACTGACTGAGATTGGGATATTTGTTTTTAATCCGATAAAATCACTTACTAACCTTTTCTGTGTAAAGTTATATCCAATTTTACAACTTTGTTGCCATGATGATGCAATGTCAACAAACACTAAAATGACTGTAAAAATAAAGATTTTAGTCTTTTTATCCGTCATTAGTTGCTTTTGCATTATTTCTGCATTGAAAAGTGCCTGTTTATGTTCTCACGGTTACTGAGCTCGCCCTCTCCCTCTCTTGTGTGCGTGCACACAAACACACACAAACAACAGAGTGGAGTCACGTAAAAAAAAAATATCTTTTTTATTTTATTTATTTTTTAATCTGTAAAAACATTGCTGACGCCATACTACATGTTCTAATGCTATCCGAAAGAGAGAAGCGATCGTACTATTTTTACCTCAGGAATTATAAAACAGCTCAATTCCGTGCGATTATATCTAATCTATTCTCCAAAAGGCTATATCCACGTTCTGATGATGGATTACAGTGATGAGTTGAACTACAATTTTCTTCTCCAAAGATCCATCAGGTATATTCATGGTTTTATAGGAATATTGTTTGCCTCGTTGGTCCATTGGGTCGGATTGCATTCTCACCACAAGCGAAACGCTCCAGGGTTCAATTGGTCCGAAACCACCTCGTTCAGGAGGTCTCGGACCGACTGTATTGGTGCGGATCCGAGTGCAATTGCTGTGTTCATATATGCCCTAACGAACTGAACTAAGGGAGAAAACGCACCAGGTTCCGAAAAAAATGCTCCAAACGAGCCAGGTGTGAAAACGCCCTTAAACAACTTTTTTTTCCCTTTATTAAAAGAAAGTGTTGGATAGGAGTTTAGCAACATTTTATGCATGCATTGATTTGAAATTGTATTGATTGGTTGGTTGTAGGTTAACAGACCTAAAAGTTGTAAGATACTGTACGATTTTGCCATGTCCTACGAATTATTATGAATTGCCATGTGCCTGTGTTGGTGTTCACAATGCACTAAGATAAACGATTGTTTTTCCTTTATAAACATATTCATGGGCGTCACTTTGTTTTAAAAAAGTGGTGGGGAGGGGGTGATAAATTGTTATTCTTGATGACCAATTCAAGCGATCCAATAAATATTTCCCATGAATAATTTGAGAACTTCTGTTCATCTAACACTGTTAATCTGCCCTAATATAACATTTTAATTTAATAACAGAAGATTAAATCTGGACATTAGCGGATGTAAATCATGAGCGGCGACACTTCTGTTTGCATTATTCTTTGAAATCTGTCTTCTGACTTTTACCTGCAGAAAGCTATTTCAAAAAGTGATGGTGACGTGGCCCACCCATCCCACCCGTAAATGTTGCCCTTGAATACATTATCTTCACACATGTATTAAACTTTCTGACATATGTTTTTAAAATATAAGTAAATTAACTGAAAAACCCACACAGAAAAAAAAATAATAATTAATAAAGTAAAAAAATACATACATATTAATAAGTAGCATTTTTGTCCTGTAAAAAAAATAACAATCTAAATTTGATTAAAACAAGACTAATTTACCTCAGAAGCAAGAATACCATGCAATTTTGATATCTTGTTTTAAAAAAAGTGTGTGTGTTTTTTCCACTATTTTATTACATACTTTCTAACAGCCATTTTTCTCAGTGGATGATTCTCGCTCAACTGGAGCCTTCACTTCGGCTTTACATTTAGCTACTATTCACTGGTCATACTAATGCATCAGTTATCAACAGTTTCAGTCTGTAGCACTGGACACAAAACATGATGCAAAAGCATGTACATGGTCAAATTAAAGTGGTGATCTAAAGAAATGACCAGGGCCGTAGCAAGGATTTCTGGACCCCTAACTGTTTATTGCTCTGGGCCCTTTACCTATTAAAAAATACAGTTTTGAATTTGTTGTGGGCCCCCTGGACGTTTGGGCCCCTAGAATCATTACCACCTTCCACCCCACTAGCTATGGCCCTGGAAATGACTATAGATACTGGAGATCAGGGTGTCATATTTACAATACATCTTGTTTCTCAAAAACGCCTTAATGGATCCCAAACATTATATTAGTTTTTCATTCTATAAATGTACCTGCAGTACCGGAAACCTGCACGTACTGTTCATTTGCAGGTAAAATTACAGTAACATTGACTAGGTTAAAAATAACCTATTTGGCAACCCAGCCCTGAGTAAATATTGGACAGAACACATGGTGGGATAAAAAATAGTGTAGTTTTACGCAAATTGCCGCAATCCAAGACTGTACGAGGGAAATAATTTTTCAGACTTTCACAAAACGTACCCAAACACAAAAATAATTCACAGAAATATCTGCTGCTACTATGATGAAGGTAAATCAGATCGCCGGTCAACAAATGAGGGCGCCCCCTTTTGGTAAACTTGATCAAACAAGAAAGAGAAGACATTACAATAAACATATCATAAAATAAATGAATACATTTGATTAAACAGACGTTGAACCTTTGGACAATTAGATGGATGTGACATCAGATAGGCCAACACGGTTCAAGTAGAATTCCTCTCATTCCATATAGCCAACATATTTTCCCATATGGCCATGTTTTCCCTTATAAGTCTTCTTCTAAACTGAATGCAGTACATTCACATTATAGTAGACCTACTACTGCACAAAGGGACACATAAATGGCATTATAAGTTCATGAATTGGCCTTGAAGTCTCCCCCTTTACATGGGTCAAATGTGCACAGAGATCTTCTAAGGTGAATGACCCATTTTTCCTTTTTAAATTCAGAAAGTGTTAGGTCACAGATCATCAGAGTTTTGCTTTTGTCTGTGTTTGGTGCACACACTTTCTGTGAGAGTGAAATTGTGATTTATCGGAGGCACTGTAAGAGCATATCTTCCCTTTACGCAAAGGTAGCGCGTTCCTTTATCAATTGTTTTGAAAGGATAAGCTTCAAAAGCAATTAAGGACGCGATATGACACAAATGCAGCGGAATTTAGAATACAGTTTAATCAGAATATTTAGTAATTTCGAGTTTCTCCTCAGCCCGAAGCTCCGCGTGCAGTTAGAGTGGGTGCGCGCGTGATGTTCGAGCGCGCGTGTGCATTTCACATAATCAGCCTCATGGGCGTCACGCGAACTTCCAGCGTGAAGGTGCGGCGCGGAGATAGGTAATTATTTAACTAAAGGCGCTAATGAACGCGCTATCTGCCTTCCACAACTCGCGTCGCGCTCTGCCCTCACGCCATTTATTATAAACCTCCTCTTTCTGACGAGGAATAAACAAAACGAATCTGGAAGGGGGATTCACAGTGCAAAGCGCGAAGGCGTCATCATTTGTCGCCATAAACTGTTTAACTCCGAAGCTTAACAAGCTTTTTTCTCATGCACATGCACTCCAAGAAAGTATCTGATCAGGTGACTGCATTTGGATGTTTACCAGTTACCACATCATCATGTGTAGCTGTGTGGCTGGATCGGGTTGATCGGGGCTAGTTGTCACATCTTCCTTTTTTATTTTTTACAGTGGATCTTTTCTCAGGTTAGGTCAAAATCTATTTTTGATAAGGCATATACTTTAAAATTTTGACTACAAATGTATTGGTCAGTGAAAAGGAAACGGTTCATTTAACACAATAGTGTGGCGTGTTGTTACACTAAGGGGTATGTTGTCACAATGTATCCTGTCACTAAAGAGCCTATTGTAGGCCTTTCAGCATCAATAAAACAGCAAAGTGTCAAAGGTAACGTATTTTTAAGTGTCAAATCCTTGTTTTAGCCAATACAAATTATAATTAAAGAATTGTGTAAAATGAATACATATTAAACACGTTACATCTTGACCCTTTCAATGTGACAACTTCCCCGTCCTGATATTTATGAAAAATGCACAGAGAGCACAGTCCAACCTTCCAGTTAAAATCTCCCTAATTATAGAGTTGGCCCTTTGTGTTCCAGTGAGGCACTTACAATGGAAGTGAATGGGGGCCAATTGGTAAACGTTAAAGTACTCACTGTTTCAAAGTATAGACACAAGGTGTAAACAATATGTGTGTTAATATTATTTTAGTGTGATAAAATCGCTTACTAACCTTTTCTGTGTAAAGTTATATCCAATTTTACAACTTTGTTACCATGACGACGTAACGCCGTAAACCCTGCATCCAGTAAACGACATTTTACCCAACTTTACAGCTCAAATAATACATGAGTTTTAACAGAAGAATTAATGTAAGTGCTTTTATAAAATTATAAGCTTCAAATTTCTGCCTTTAAACCCTCCAAAAATTGGCCCCATTCACTTCCACTGTAAGTGTCTCACTTTAACCTCGATTTTTGCCTTTTTTTTTAAAAAAATGTTTATTTTTTAAGGAGGGACGAGTAGAAATTATTATTATTATTATTATTATTATTATTATTATTATTAATACCCTTTCATTGTATTTTTGTTGATGTAACCAAGTAATCAGGTTGACAGAGTCATATTAAATTGTATTTTTAAACCATTTATTTAGATGACCAAGCACATTTTTAGATTATCTGACAAAACATTTTTCCAGTGTTATATACCCATCAGCTATTACAAAAATATCCATGGTATTGATATTTAGAGGATGCAATAATAATAATAATAAAAAAAGAGATCTAATTGTTGGAAACCAACATACAAAAGACAGGGTTTCAGATGTACTGATGCTCAGCTTGATAGAGATTAATTAAAATGTTATACTTAGCGCTTGCCTTGTGACAACTTCCCCGTGTGACAACTTGCCCCGGTCTACATTATATGGATTTATTAACAAAAAGACAATCAAACCACTATATTATGCGTGGTCTTACACGACAATTAAACCTTGCTCCCATGCTGATGTATTTTTGCGGTTTGTCGCATGACACCGAAGAGCTGCTTTTGAGTCTATTCAGCTTTCCCGGCATGCTTCTGTGTCATGTAATGTGTATTCTTCTCCATGAAAGGGGGGAATAGATTGTCTAAATAAAATGTCAAAATACAGACTCTCTAGTATTTAAATTGAAAGTGAAGACATTTTTCTCTTGCGCATTACAAAGCGAGAGAGAGAGAGAGATAGACAGAGAGGGAGAGGTATGGAATGAAGACCTACACGAGGCCATGCATCTCCTTTGATCAGAAGGGGCAGTTGCGTCATCAGATGCTGATGTTGGGGAGCGCGCGTGCACGTTCGGTGAGGAGAAAGGAGCGGGAAAGTGTCATCTTAAACGCGCTCTGTGTCGGGGAATGACTTTGTGACGACCTTTGTTGCAAATGGGCTGCAGACATGGAAATGGCTTAGCGCTATCGCCGTCTCCCAGGCAACCATCAGGGTCCCCATCTCTCACGGAGAAATGAGTTATGAAAAGGCTGGAGTGAAGCAGGCATTAAACATGATCCTGGGGACAGAGTGTCAATCAAAAAGCAAACTCACAAACCGCACTCCTTTTTCCCCTCACAAAATTGTATTTTGAAACGCAGCATTTATTTACTGCAGGTGCCACAGTCTATTTTATATTTATTTAAGGCCGATAATGAATTGGTGTTTTAGTGCGCCTATAAAGATGGGGAGGTTGTGCTTTAAAAATCCGTTATCAGAGAGGATTTAGCTCGGCGCTGTGCTCACAGGCAATGGGTATTTTTCAATTACCCAGATTAATTGCACTGCATAAATTAGAATATAAGTAAAGTGAATGGAGATCAAAGTTGTTTGATTAATTTGAGACATGGCGGAAGCTCGAATTGGTGCACTTATCGTGCGCAATGTTGGTACACTATGTAGGCTACACACTGTCACTGTCAGATTTATTTTTCTGAAGAAATAATAAAAAAAAATATAAAAAAAAAATCAGAATATGGGGGGGGGGGGGGGGGGCTAGTGCCCATTGACCATTTAGAAATTGAATGTTACTTTCTACACACTCTCACGGCGAAATCGTAAGGATTCGTACGACTTTTCTGACAGCGCGTCTATCTCTTAAAACCTCGTTTTCAGAGTCTAATGAGAAATGGCCTCTACCCTGACTTAATGTCCAATTAAAATAAATATGAATTGTTTTTAACGTAAAATTGAACATGAAAAAAGACTTTCTAGTTTTTTTTTTTAGTAGACAAAAATTGCGGGAAACGTGTCAAATTAAACGTGACCAAAGACGTTATTGAACATTTACCTCTGGCAATAGGGCTAACAGCCTCGTTTTCATTCGCGTCTAATGGAATATGGCGTCTACCCTGACTAAAATGTCCACTTAAAGTAAATATTAAATGTATTTAACGTAAAGTTGAACATTAATAAAGTCTTCCTAAATTTGTTAATGGACAAAAATGCAGAAAACGTGGGTTGTAACAATTAAACGTGACCAAAGATGTGGGCCTTTGTCATATTGAAGGTCTGACAGTAGCCTACATCAGTATGCCTCAAAGCCTCATTTTCATTCGCGTCTAATTCAAAATGGCGTCTACTACCCTGACTTAAATTCACAGATGACAAATCAACGCAATCTTAATTGCATTAATAATGTTTATGTGTCACAATAAGAGAAAGAGCCGTTGTTTGTCTAACCTAATTTCACCGGCTGGAGCTACGCTGGACCGTTTAGAGAGGAGATGAGGGAGGGAGGGGGCTCTTCAAATTGGCTTGACCCGATGCTATTTGATATTTGGCTCTTTGACACTCATTTAAAGGCGCGCGGCAGCAAAGCAGAACGCGGACAAGCCCGGCCTGAAACTGGATCCGCGGGCGCGCGGGGGGATCTGGAGAACTCGATAGCCGGGGGCTCGCGCTCTCCAAAGGCTCTCCGGTCATATTAGACCGGCTCGCTCGAGCCTGCAGCGCCAGCGCGTCGCCAGGCGGCGTGTAAACGGTAAATGTTCGCTATTTGTTCCAAAGATTGCAATGAAAATCAAGTCTGCCTCCTCGCTCTTCTCTCAGGCTCCCTATTCTCCGCTTTCTCTCACACACTCGAGATACGCAACAAATAGCCATTGAGTAAGAGGCTTAAAGAGCCCCTCTCCCCCACACACAACACTTAAATGAATTCATCAAGCGAGTAAAGGAGACATTAATGGGAGAGAGACGGAAAAAAAGGGGAAATATTGCAATTTATCGAATCGTTAAAGGCAAAGATACCGGTCAACTTCAAACAAAGGCCGTCCCTGAGTGGCCTCTGAACTGCTTACATTAACCCAAAAACATGCCATTCCAGGTGAAACCGGGCCGATTGTGGCCATGTTTGATGTCATGTGTATATAGGGAAGGCAGATCAGAAATCCATTTCACATGGGAGTAAGTCGGGACACTTTTAATAAACGTCTAGTTAGAGCAGGTTTAGTGCAGATAAAGCGATGCCATTGTGCGCGCGCGCCCCTGGAGAGCAGGCAATGATGTAACGCGCGCATTTGTGTCCAATTCCCCTGTCATCCATTTCATTAGTTAATCTACTCATCTCACTCTCTCCATCTCTGTTACCCTCTCTTCTCTCCTGCCAATCTGCGCATCTCCACCAACAAACAGTTCAACAAATAAAAGACCCTTCTCTCAGATTGCTTATATGATCATGGGTTGAATGACGTGCTTTGATAAATACTGGTTTATCACTAAAAGTCTGCTCAAGACCTATTTAAGAACAGTTTTAACCAAACCTATTTTGTAACCAAAAAAAAAAAAAAAAGGCCATTGGCGAATATTGTAAAAATAAAAAATACAATTGCATTTATGTAGGCCTATGCATTGCAATGTACATAAAAACAGAGCATAAGAAATCTCCTTCTCGCGCTATTTCTGCAAACCCATCTCTCTTTTAACTTTCAATATCCTCTCCCTCTCTTTTCGGCTTTGCTGCCTCTTTGTCGTTCTTTGACGTTCCCTTGTTGTGGATGGGTGCTGGATAGGGGAAATAAATAAAGCGATAAAATCTATGCAGCACATTGGAAAATAACGGATCAAGCAAGACAGACACAAAAAAGAGAGAATAATATACAGTTGTGAAAAAATACATTAATGAGAGAAAAGGGAAAGATGCCCATTTATTAATTACCGCAAACATGGCGAAAAGAACAAATGAAAAATATACCTGCCTAATGGCGACAGAGTAGCAAAATCCACGCCTTTCATTGATCAATAAAAATAATGAACATTTTATTCGCTTATTTATTTATTTATTATTTTTGACCGTGTTTTATTGTTAATACATTTTGCGATTTGGTAAGCTTATCTACAAACGGCTGATAAGCTATGAAAACCACAACCACATGATGTATCTGTGGTTGTATCTTCAATCTTATTTTGATATCAAGGTTTTGCTATCATTATATGATCTTTAAAGCTCAGGTAGTCTACGACTGTTGCCAAAGCCACAGGCATCGAGCTCTGTGTGGTGACCAGCACCTATGCCCACCCTTCACCCCACCAATCCCTGCTCTGTGATTAATGATATCTGACTAAGATTAATCATAGAAAATGAAAGATCTGGGAGGTTTTCTGTGGATAGACGGGGGAGGTGGGGATGATGAAGAGGCGAATTAGCTCCATCGAATCTTTTGAGATGCAAATGTTGCGTTATCTCAGCGTTACTGCACTGTTTTTGGTGTTTATGATTAATTATCTCCTCTTAGTGAAAAATAAATCATGCGAAATTAGTATCTCCATGCCTCCACCAGCCTTGCAGTTGATGGCAGGTCGTTCTTGTTAATTTCTGGTCGAAATTGACACACTAATTATAGTGCGGTATAAGCACTTTAAGGCAAGATTACCTCTGTTCTTTATTATATATATGATATATGTATATATATATATATATATATATATATATATATATATATATATATATATATATATTTATTTATAATCAGATACCCCTTATATTTTACCAATTAAAAACCGAAAAGGCATTTCATTGCCCCTGGGATAAAAATACATAAATAAATAAAAACTCTTTCACAACATTGGCCATCACTTTCCCCCATCAAATTCATTGTGATGTATTAGATGCAATAAATTATCCCATGTAACAAAACATGGCGCGCTGAAAGGCAGATAATCTGGAGGCGCGAGATAAGGATTCATTATTCCACATCATTATGGCTCTGCCTTCTTTCTTAATCAGACTCTCTGATCCTGCAGGATCTGGGCACAGAGCAGATAAGCGCCAGTCGTTTATAATTCTCCCCACCTTGGCCTAATATTTTCAAATCAAATCGAAAGGAAGAGGCAGCTGGAACAAAACAAGTCTCATGGTGGTAGTGAGAGCACTCGGCTGGAGAACGGTAAAACAGAGAGAGAAAGAGGGCAACAACACTGTAGCCATATGCAGTGATTTTAACACGATGCTCTAAAGAAATTTGCGATTTAAAAATAAATAAATAAATAAAAATTATATATATATATATATATATATATATATATATATATATATATATATATATATATATATATATATATATATGCTAGATGTTAGAATTCGCACAATTTTAAATGGCTCGTTTTTACACTACATAGTGTTGGCTTTGGTCTCTATATAAGGGTCAAAAATGACAATACTAAAACAATCGGGTGGTTAATGCGAATAAGATCAATGGCGACTGATAAACATGCAATAAATGAATACGGTTTGATGCAAATGAACGCTGAATTCCGAGCTGTCCAAACAACTCAACACTGGCTCAAAGTGTTTAAACAGACCACCCCGCTTTCTGCTGTTAAAATTAATCGCTTTATAAACGTGATATCATAATCCCCTGCTATATCTGCTGATAAGACAGAGAGAGTTATAAATACCAAAAGCATAAATAAATAAATTAGTGGAATAAACAGCGCAGTGTGTTAGTATCAAACTCAAGGTTTACACTTGGCTGTTGTCAGCTGAACTGTCACGCTGAGGTTCACGTCTACTCTACAACATTAATCACGGAATTTCACGGCAAGGCAACAGAGGTGTGTGTGTGTGTGTGTCTGTGTGTGTGTCTGTGTGACTCCCTCATATTATGCTAACAACAGAATTGCTTTATTTTCCAAAAACCTTAAAACAGATTTAAAAAAAGGAATGTGCATTTCCCCAAACCTAACTCTACGGAGACCTAGGCCTTCCGTTTCGCAAATCCTTTCCCTTTTCCAATAAACATTTGATTTTACACAAAGCTAACTGATAATTGTATGATGTTGATAAGCCTGCATTTTTTCTCCCAGACCAATCTTATTTATGGCAGATAAAAGATAATAAGAAAGGAGAGAAAACTGATTTGAAAATTAATTTGCTCTCAAAGAAATACATTGAAGTAATTAATTCGAAAATGTTTAAACCTCCGTTGACGTTAATCTGTATTTATCATATTTATAATATATCCTAATTATCTGTGCAATATTTCTTCATTTGACTTTTTGTTTAGTGCATCGAATATGCGCATTCATCATCGACGCGTATTAAACGCACTTTTACAGATTATTAAATCATTATCTTCTGGATGTGCCTTTGCCTAATTCTATTAGAAATCACATAGATAATATTTGAGGTTGCTCTGGAAGCAGTGAATAATTCATTTTTTTAAAGAGCCGCATTTTTGGCTCGATGTAACTGTAAGTTTATAGTGCCGTTTGAGCCAATTATCTTTAATTTACGACCTTAATTGAATTTCCTCTCCATAGACAGATATTGGTGTGATCAGTTTACTGGCCTCGACGCAATGTGAGAGAGATACCAGTACAGCACAATTCTTTCTTTCTGCCATTTCACAGTCCTATCTCCTTTTCTCTAACTGTCTCTCTTTTCTCTGTCATCCCCCCCCCCCCCCCCCAATCAGAAGAGAAGAGAAGAGAAGAGAAGAGAAAGTCATTCTGTCAATAAATGGGCGTGTTAGCCGAAACAGCTGCTTGTCATCTGCAATCAGCACATCACAAGAAGAAAAACACTATGGTTGTATTTCGAATAGGAAGTGTATCTGAACCGCGATTACACTATATTTGTTCTGATTTCTGAGACTTTCAAAGGCAGACGTCTCCTGACTGCCGAGACAAAGACTCACCTGCTGTGACTTCCCACTGCAAACCTGCAACAGAACAGCTGTACTGATTTATGCATAATAAAAACACGACCTTAAACATTATGAGAAAATTGTTAAACTCCAATGTTCAGTTTTCAAGGTTAATGAAGATGTGCTATATAGATAAACACATCTCATTTGACCTCGTTACTGATTGGCATAGCAAAAAAAAAATTTTTTTTTTTTTTTTTGTCTATTAATTGTCAATAATTATCGACACACTTTCGTAATTCTAAACAATAACAACATCCTGATTTTTTTTTTTTTTTTTTTTTTTTTTTTCAAAAACTGAAACACTATAGTTTGTTCGTATGTTATTCAAATCACCCGGATCAATAATCGCCATATACGATGTCAGGTGGAGAGGATATTATAGCATAATAAATATAAGTGTTAAATATTGCGTGGATATAAATATATATATATATATATATATATATATATATATATATATATATATATATATATATATATATATATATATATATATATATATACATGGCCTATAATATTACGTGTCTATTCACATGCTTGCATATGTTTTCTTTCCATTTCCCATTTTATGAAACACATATGCTATATGGAAAAATACGAACACCATATCTCCTATGCCATAAGAAAATTCGCGACGAATTTTATTAAAATTATATATATATATATATATATATATATATATATATATATATATATATATATATATAAAAGTCCACAATAATACTATGCAAAGAAGCGAAATGAATTTAAAGCAGAATTACAAATGGTCAAACCGTCACACGCCATCAATCATCTTATGCATTTTAGAGCATCAATTTGGCATCTAACGGGCGTTAGAACTCACGGAACCGAACGGACGCGGACGGTAGTATGTTCCCTCTCTCCGCGGCCCGTGCGTCCACGTCCCCTCTGAGTGTTAAAAAAGGTTCGTTACGGATGTGTGTGATCGCTCCCGTGCAGGTTAAGTGTGTGTTTTTACTCCACAGCCTGCACCGACCCGGAAGAGCTCGCGCTTGGTGTACAGTAAGTACGGTAAATGTGTGTGTGTGTGTGTGTGTGTGCGTACAAGAGAGAGAGAGAGAGAGAGAGAGAGAGAGAGAGAGAGAGAGAGAGAGAGAGAGAGACGGAGAGAGTGTAGGCTAGAAGAAAAAAGGAGACTAGTTTTTTCCCCCTCCTGATGTAAATGCCATCGGCACTTCCATCTGTGTGTCACTTCACATCTGAAGCCCATCAGAAAAAAAACGCCTGACCACGCGCCAACCACAATCCCGCAGGTCAGTAAATATTTAGATTTTTATTTTCTATCGATTATTTCGGAAAGTTGTTTCAAGACGCACAATAAGCCTAGCTCCCAAATCAGACGAATACATTGATTCATCTCGCAATCGTTATGCCAGCGTTTATATATAGGCTAGTCTACCAGCTCGAGAAATGAAAAATTTGGTGCAAAAATGCACGCGCACATATGCGTCAGATAGGTTTCCATTATTTATCTCTTGTTGTAATGCGACTTTCGCCTGTTTTATACATGAATAAATACAAAGCTGAACGCTGATTTTTCACGCATGTATTGATGTGTATGCAGTGTTTTTTAGTCTGAGGGTGGTACAGTCATTTAAAATGTTTAGACTTGTAGAAGTCAACTCTCATATGCTTATTCATTTCACACGCCGCATAAATAGGCTATGCGTTTCACCAGCACCTACGTCCACTTTCCGAAATCGGGGTGGGATTTTATGGACGCCCTTTTATTTTAAGACTCATTTTCCCGCCTACCGTCCTCAAGATGAAGGATTTTAATGATCTATTACCACCTGAGTGTGAGCGAGTATGCTTCCCTTAACCCGTGAAATTGATCTGATTAGCCCCGCAATGGGTCATAAAGAGAAGTGGATTTGCTGAAACTGCGCTTCCAGTTGCTGCGCGCGCGCGTGTGTGTGTGAGGGAAAGTGTTGCTGGTTTGAAGAGCAATGGAAACAGAAAGATGAGGACCCGACATTAAGGCACATCATAGGCCCTCTTTAGGCGCAGGCACGTTTGGTTTGTGTTTGCATGTAGAGAGCAGCAGCTCCCATTGATTGGAGCTGAATGCGCATGAAACAGCTGTTTCTCCCTGATAGCACGAGACCGGCCACTCCATTCAGCTGCATAGTGAAATGATCTGAAACCATGTCCTCAAATCAGCACTCGACCAAACGGAAGAGATATAGGCAACTTTTGTTTGAACGAAGATATTTCTGCGCTGTTTTGCCTTTGAGTTTTGAAGTTGCTATATACTGTATAGGCTTATATATATATATATATATATATATATATATATATATATATATATATATATATATATATATATATATATATATATATGTGTGTGTGTGTGTGTGTGTGTGTGTGTGTGTGTGTGTGTGTGTGTGTGTGTGTGGATGTTGTTGGCTAAGTTAAATCAAATCCATTCTTTTAGCAAGGGCCACTAGACTGATTTATATACGCAAGAGTAAATCGGTGGTTAGACAGAGCTGCTGGGTCAGGTTGAAGATTGAGTAGATAATTTGTAAATGATTATGTCAGACTAGGCAGATTAAAATCTGGAGGCATCACACTTTTCACTGTGGGTGAGAATTTAAGACCCGGGCGTTTTATTTTAGTCTATCCTTGTAACAAGGGTTTGAAGATGTGTTCTGATAACATGCTTTGTTTATCGAGCACAATTTGTCGACAAATAAAACCTCTCTGTAATAATTTTGCAGTGTTTTGAACGGGCGTGCCAGATGATACAATCCGAAAGATGATCATTAGCATCTTTCGGATTTGATGATAGCAGCCATAACAAAAATATAACAGCATCTTTTTTGAAACTCATATTATTAAACATATTTTTATATGAATCGTTTTAACACGTAGGCCTACTGTTCCGGTATAGCTACACATTTCAAATCAAATGAGTCCGAACAATCGTGGAAATTGCCATCCGCTTTCATTTTTGGTTTATCAAGGAGGCGACTTCGATTGTTATCTTCTGTTCATCTTTTGCATGACATAATAGACATATATATATATATATATATATATATATATATATATATATATATATATATATATATATATATATATATATAAAAACTGAATATAGGCTATTCCTTTTTTAAGCTACCGTAACGTTTGTTTATAGTGACTAGTTGAAGAAGGACATTTAATGATTTAATGAAAGGGTCTGCCCAGACGCGCCCAGGTAAAGCTGTCCAAACAGAACAGGGTGAACCAGAGGACACACACTTCACCCAAAGCTACCGAATGATGAAGACATGGGATGGGGGTTCTGTCCACAGAGAAACTTGAGCGCTACGCTTGAAATATTCACGCATTTAAGGGCCTGTTCATCACATTTATTTTTAAGCAACAAAACTTACCCTTCTCACTTACCAGCATTTGGAAAGGAAAATATTTCCATGCCTTTTTGTGCTTTGTAAAAGCAGCAATATAATAATAATAATGATAATAATAATGCAGAGGAATGGTGAAGTAGATATGATCTGGGCGGGATGTGATTCATACACTTCGTCTTTTCAAGAACGAACTTTCTGTATGAATTCGAGTGCTGTGTGTTAAAGCCCTATGTAGGTTATACTCCAGATTCTTAGAACCCAGTCGAGGACCTGACATTCTGATAGGTGCGTCAAACTGAGAGTTTGACTTATTTCTAAGAATAACTGACAGGAAAAAAGGTGAGAGGGAAAAAACGCGAAAGCCTCGAGTGCAGGTTTTGTTTTTGATAACTCATCGTTCGAGAGGGAAACATCTTAAGATGGTCTTCTTCACGTGGTGTTGATTATATAACCTCTGTTAACAATCCGTTTCCTAAATGTTCGTTAATTCGTTATTTGATTTGCATTGCCTATTCGTTGCTATGAAAGCATCACATATTATCCTACAAAATATGAATCCGTCTGTTCAACAGCTTTAAACCTTGTGCATTTATTTGATATCCATTGGTGCTCTTTTGAACTGGCGCATGTTGTATAGGCTATACATGCAAACTCTAAAATCGGCTGGGTTACAAATAACCCAATTAGCACACGTTGGGTTAAATTAACCCTGCAAAATGTAGAGAATATATATATATATATATATATATATATATATATACATATATATATATATATACATATATATATATACACATATATACATATATACAGATATACATATACATATATATACAGATATACAGACATATATATATATACATATATATATATATCATATATATATATATACATATATATATATATATATGCTGCTACGGGACAACACGTTACAGCTGTGGACTCAACGCCCCTTTTGTTTTGATAGCCCGAAGTATGATAAATGACTCATTTTCTCGAGAGAGGGAAGCGTAGTGTAGGTGTAGTGTTCGGGACGAATTCCATCCTTGTCCTGCGCACTAATCTTAAGACATTCAGTCAAGAAACAAAACACTTTATCATTATTTCACTTTTACCGTCGCGTGTTGCCTTGCTAGAATAATTCTGAGAAAATATATACAAAACAATATAATAGGAGAACGTAAATATGACGCTGTGAATTGGAAAGTTTGCAATTGCAAGAATGGTAGGATGTGTTGGAAATGGTAATTAAATTATAGCCTTGTGACATAACTAGTCCGTTGCATTCAAAATGATCATTTCTTACTGCATAGGCCTATTTATCGTTTCCTGGACACCTACAGAAATGACTAGTGTGAAAGAAACAGGCCACAAGAATGCAGTATAGAGTATGCACTCTTCGTCCAATCAATGCTCTCTATCAAAATTCATTTCCTGCCTATTTACTGACGTCACGTCCAACGGCGTCAGCTGGGCTGGCCATCATCTCAGAACATTGCATAGCATCAAACAACAAGCCCAATGATATTTTGTGGGGATGGGCCGGCCATACCGGAGCATTAGTGACAAACATATCCCGGCCACCCACTATTACAATAATGCTTAATAATGCCTGACAGATACTGGCCCCTAATGTGATCTCTGCGTTCACTATCAGAGGACATACAAATAGACATTAAGGTTAAAGTTTTAACCGTGCATACTGTAAAGCTGATGCATTTGCATCGCGTTACATGCGGTGCATTCGTCCGGTTGGTGTCCTTCAAAGAATAAAGAATGTCGATTTTAGCAGCCGGGGGAAGCCTGTGTTCACAGTGCAGGGTGAGAGAGAGGAATGGTGCAGTCTCAGTGCACCACAATCGCACTCAGGTTGTAAGAGCAAGAGCTTTAGCTCCTTTTGAGCATGCAGAAGCAACTATTGGAGAAACCCGCTTGTCACCGCGAGAGGACGCACTGTCACAATTTTAAGAGGACACGCGCCACAAGAGTTGCCTTTGAAAACACAGTGGGCTAATATAGATGCAAAAGAGAGCAGGCCACAGAACGACAGAGCCATTAGAACATGCTGACATTTCAGACCAAGCTGTGAGTTTAACCAAACACCTTAAGCACCCTTTATGAATAATTCCCGATAAAAAAGAAAATTATCTCGGACAAATCTGTCAGAAGAAAGCTTTTCTGTAGCTATGATATTTCCAAATATAGAGACAGGAGGAATCTTCCAATTTTCCTGAATCAAATTTGTTTTAATCAACAAATTAATTTTAGCGATGCACCAAATGAACAATTTTGGCCGATAGAATACCGATTTTAACAGACCTATTTGCGATACCGCTATTTTGCCACTTACTCGCCTTATTTTGTCTTAAGATCACTATTTTGCTTTGGTATCATGCTTTAAATGTGAAAATATGTACAAAAGCTATTTTTTTTTTGTTCTAACAATAAATTATTTCAATTGAACATAGGTTGGATGTCTTGAACACATGACAGGCCAAAAATGTAAAATAAAACACAAAATAATAAATAAATAAATAAATATGATACTGTGATGGTTGTTGTAGGGGAACACGTCTGTTTTTGCAGTTCTAAAAACAGAACTCACATTTAACATGTTATGATAGAACAGTACAAATGTATTCTTTCTTTGCTTTTTCGTAACTCATCTATTTTGGAAGGTGTTTATATTATACACAGAAAAAAAATATTATAAACTTAATTCAATGCAATACATTTATGTAATTAATTCTAAATAAACCGGCGTTTTCATGCTTAAGACTGATATGCTGATGGTTTTAATTTGGCCAATAATTGGCCGATAAACATCAGTGGCCGATACATTGTTGCATCCCTAATTTATTTAATATGTTTGTCCAATTTACAAACGTTTGATTTCAATTTTTGAAGTCAGATTCATTTCTAAAGTGAGATGATTCATTTATTTCATCAGCATATATGCATTGTGCATGCATGTGTGTGTTTATAAATGAGGCCGATTTTAACAACTTCAGATATGGCTACTAAATAATAAAATAATAATAATAATAAAATCGTCCACTCTTTATATGAATGGTGAGACAGAATTGGGCGCAGCTCCTGGTCATCTTTCCTTGGCCCATTTTATTCAATTAGTCCGGGCGGTCGGGCCCCGCCCCTACTGATGACACCACAGACCCTCCTTAAGTTGCGTCGCGCCACAGCTGTCTGCGAGCATTGAGCTGACTGGCGCCATCCTGAAAGAATGCCTTCACTGTAAAAAAAAAAAAAAAAAAAAAAAAAACACAGAGAGCAGTGCATTCAGCGACAGAGGGAGAGAGATCTAGAGAGAGAGAGAGAGAGAGAGGAATGGAAACAGAGTAAGAGGGAAGAGGGTTAGCCTACTACTACTGCACATAAACCCAGATTTGATCAAACTTGTGTTCAGTAAGACGGCAGAAAACTTACCCAGATCAAACCGACTCGGTCTGAACCATCAAACACACTTGTTGAGTTAATGCAACTGAGAAAAAAAAACTTGCGGAACTTGACACGCGTTTGGATGAGTATGCAGACTTATGAGCGGCGTTAGTATAAATGCATTTGCCTTTCAGAAGTTAATGCGCATTTACTGAAGGGACGGATCCGGTTTATATGAGGTGCAGACAATTTGCAAATGACGGACTGTGTAAAAATTGTCTTGTTCAATTTCAGGTGATCGGAAGTAAAAAATAAAATAAAATCGAACCTGTGGATTAAACAAAGGAGGAGTTTGGACATTTTTTGAACTTTCGTGCTCTTTGTATCGGTGAGTGCATGAACGTTTGCTAAAAGAAATTAAAACGATGGAAGTAAGTCCGGAGCAGCCCCGCTGGATGACCCATCATCACCCGGTCATTAACGGCCAGCATCCCGAGACACACCACCCGGGACTCGGACACTCCTACATGGACCCATCGCAGTATTCCCTCACGGAAGATGTGGATGTATTGTTTAATATCGACGGACAGAGCAACCACCCGTACTACGGGAACTCGGTTCGGGCCGTGCAGAGATACCCACCGCCACCTCACAGTAAGTATATGACTTTACAGTCATTTCCAAATGTAACATGGACCATCAATTAATGTACATTATTGATCTTTGCACTTTTTCCAGTAAGACATAGAATGAAACAGCTAATAGAAATGTACTGAAAATGCAACTGACTATTTTGAACAGTGTCGGTGTAGTTTACATGTGGCTTACCTGAAGTGGCGTGTCACTGGTTTCACATCTTTCTAGTATTCTGTTGTTGTTTTACTTTTAGGCCATGCATTAGTAATATAATATAATTTAAGCGCTATTAAATAATGCGAGGTTTTCATTTAATTGTAGAAAAGCATTTAATTTAAATGCGATCAAACAAAATGTGAACAGCCAGGAAGCTTTTATTAGAAAAAAACAAAAACAAAAAAAAAAAAAAAACAAACAAAAAAATCCCATATTAGTTGGTCGAAAGATGTGATAATATAGTATGGTGAAATTATATTTGCATTAGCACTGGCCTGTTAGGATTGAATTCGAACATTTTCAACAATCCAATCAGCCTCTAAATTAGGAAGCGCGATTTTCTTGTTCTTTTCTTTCTTTCTTTTTATTTTATTGTGCGGATTTTCTACGAAGTACTTGAAATGGAGTGCGGAAAAACTATTGCTTTAATTTATTGACATGACTTCCTGAGCGGAATGGGGCAAAGCGTGACCTTGTTTCTCTTTCGAATCGTCCCCTCTCAAAACTTTCCAAATCCGTGCATCATCAGTAGATACTGGTGTGTAAAGAGATCGAAACTCGCAATGGCTGTTAATTGTGACCCTTCTTAGCGCCATCGAAAGCCTCTCAGAGTAATGTGGGCTTGCGTGCAGTTTCACAGTTTTACTCTTTTAGTCAAGATGCACTTTTTCTTTCATGCAATAAAAGGCCGTTGCTAAAGGGAGTTCTCAACGCATAAAATTACCAGATATTTATGTCTAGATCATTTTGATCAAAATGTATTAGGCAATGCTCTGGTATGAGGTGTAAAGTAAAATATATTGACTGTTTTTTAATCAAATGTTATATATATATATGCTATATATATACTTTTTTTTCTTCTTTTGGTTTTATCATTTCACAGAATGTTCATTTTCTAATTATTCTGATGTTCATGTGATGATCTCAGGAAATGACCCCCCCCCCCACACACACACACACATACACACTCAGCCCCACCTTGCCCTGTCCTAACATCAGGTTTGTCTTTTGTCTCTGCAGGTAGTCAGGTGTGTCGCCCATCATTGCTACATGGCTCTCTGCCTTGGCTTGATGGAAGTAAAGGCATCGGCCCTCATCACAGTACCTCACCCTGGAACCTTGGCCCCTTCCCCAAGACCTCCCTGCACCACAGTTCCCCTGGTCCTCTGTCCGTCTACCCCCCAGCTTCGTCCTCCTCTCTGTCTGGTGGCCACTCCAGCCCACATCTCTTCACCTTTCCCCCCACTCCACCCAAAGATGTGTCCCCTGACCCGGCCATTTCCACGTCAGGCTCTGGCTCGTCTTTACGGCACGAGGACAAAGAGTGCATTAAGTACCAGGTGTCTCTGGCCGAGAGCATGAAGCTGGATTCGGCTCATAGTCGGAGCATGGCCTCGATCGGAGCGGGCGCATCCTCCGCGCACCACCCCATCGCCACTTACCCTTCCTATGTGTCCGATTACGGGCCGGGGCTCTTCCCACCAAGTAGCCTGATAGGTGGGTCCTCTTCTAGTTATGGTTCCAAAACGAGACCAAAAACAAGGTCCTGTTCAGGTAGGCGTGCGCTTTATTACCCTTTGATTTTACTAACATAACCACAGTCAGAACATTCAACAATAGCTTTTTTTTTTCTCCCTGAGAGCTCTTTTATTGTGCACCTTCCATTACATTGGTTTTCCTCATAAACAGCCTCCCAGGTTAGTCAGTTCCCAGGCTATCAATTTGGTCCTGGACTTTTCTTTGCCAGCACCAAGGCCTGGCTATCAAACTTAGGCACAGTTCCTTGTACAAAGCGCATCAATAGTTCCCTTCCCCGAACTGATTTTAGATATCAAAGCAACACATGTTAAAGAAAATAAGGACCGGTGAAAGCAATGTAATGTGGAGAAAATACAATCAAAATAGAAGAGGCAAAAATTTAATACTCAATGAAACCTAGCACAGATTTTTGGAATTAATGTTCACTGGAGAAATGGTCTAAATCTGGCTGCTTAATTAATTTCTGCTGTAAAAACCTCAGAGATATGATTGTAATAATACATATGCAGTACACTTTCTCTTTTATAAAAAAACTGAGAGTGCAGAGATTTAACACACCTGCCTTAGCTACACTGTTCTGTTAATGTTGCTACAATATAGCCTACGCGTTGGAAAACATTTACAACAAATGTTGTAATGTTACAAAGCGGAATTAAATGCTCAGATTTATTCAACGTCGCTCAGCATATGCAGATGAGTCTGCACATGTTTCCGGATGTAGATGTGTGTGTGTGTATTTTTCTCTCATCTCTTGCTCCTCTTTTGCCCAGCAGTGCACGGCCCCGTTTATATATTTAAGCTAATCCAATTATTTTCAGACTGCTGCACGCGACAGTTGCATTGTTTACTTTGCGCAGAAACTTTGATAGAGTCCGGATGCGCCCCGGATCACTCGGAATAACGAATGAGCTCGCGCAATGCACGGCCGACATGCACAGAGACAGTGTGTTATCCAAACACACAGAGAAATGATTTCAAAAGGTCAACCAGCTTTTATAATGCGATTAGCGAACGGACCGTTTTAAATCACGGGCTATTCATTGCAATAGATTATATGATAATGAGAGAAAAATATCCATTCAGCTCTTTCATAATCGTTTTCAGTTGTGTCATGTTTTTTTTAGTAACTTAACTTTTTGATTCAGAGTATTTCCGTTTACGTTGGTTGCTATTTGCCGTGGTCTTATTCAATAAAGATTTTATATTTTGCGCAATCAGCATGTGACCGGGGCTAGTTGTCACACTTTGAAGTAGGAATCCAGTGAATATTCCTGAGGTCTGGTTTATTTTTGCGAGTCATTTCTATGTAAGCACACTTGTTTTCCAAAAAAACAAACAAATAGGCTGTACAATTTATTGAACACACTATAGCTCTATACTCAATTGAGGGGCATGTTGTCACAACGGGAACCTGTCATTAAATACCCCATTCTAGTAGCTGTAGGCTCAATTGAAACATATAAAAATATCAAACCATTGTTTTGGCTATACTAATCGCTCTCAATAAATTATAAAAAAAAATTACATGTGACCTTTTTCCCCAATAAAGTTGTGACAACTTTCCCCAACCTATCAAATATGAAAAACACTCGTCCTCAGAACACAGATCAATCCTGTAATTATCTCCGCGGTGGTGTACTGGTGAGCTCTGCGGGTTTTGGCAGTTAGTAGAGCCACAAAGAGCCTCGCCGGGTGTACAGGAGGGGCTGCCATGGCGAGGTTGTTTTTCATTTCAGTGGAGCGACCGGAGGCGTGGGTCAGTGAACATGTGAAGCGCGCGCCCTTCACCTGTCAGTCAAACCGAAAGGATGCCAATCAAACGCCACGCTGTTTTAATTACGCAAAGCGAGCAGGTTACACAATGAGTTAATTAGCTTTCACATGCTCTCACTGAATCGATTTAACATTATTTCAGCCATACAGCCTGACAAATCTCCATTTTAACATGCTATTATTATTCATATTGCTATTAATAATAACAACAACACTAGGCTACCTCTAAATGTTGTTTAATGAACCGGGAGGTTGTTTCTTTGGAAATCGTTGTATCCAAAGCATATTATATTAGCGATTCCCTCTTCTAATGAATGTTGCTGTATTTTCAATCGTTTTCAGATCTCTGTGTACATTTGCACAGCAGTGCCTACAAAAGAACCGCTAAGTTATTTGTAGATCTTATCAGATGATGTCATATTTTACGATTGAGGAGTTAAGCTCACTGATGTCACATTAGATAATGCTTTTGGTATGGAAATGCATAAATAATAACAATGCTAATAATAATAATAATATATATATATATATATATATATATATATATATATATATATATATATATATATATATATTAATTATGGTGTTTCCTATTATTGTTATTAATGCATTTCCAAATACATCTTTTGTATTATTATCATCAATATATGAATGCATTATTATGGTTATTGCTGCCAGTGTTTTGTCTGTGTTTTTGATACTACCTGTTCACATTATTATGAATAATACATTATTAGTTATTCTTTATTATTATTATTAATATGGAATCATATGGCATTATTCGTAATAATTATGTGTTTTAACACATAAATCAAAGTGACCGGCCGGCCCCTGGCGTTTTTGAATGGTCACTAGTGGCTTAAAAGCCAAAGATGTGTGTAAAGTGTGTTTTAGGGTTCTAAAAAATCAGTTGTGCATGCGTGTGTGTATCTGTGTTCGCAGAGGGTAGAGAATGTGTTAACTGCGGGGCCACCTCAACTCCTCTGTGGCGAAGGGATGGCACCGGTCACTATTTGTGTAACGCCTGCGGACTGTACCACAAGATGAACGGACAGAACCGACCCCTCATCAAACCCAAGCGCAGGCTGGTATGTCTCTCTATAGCACTGCATTAATGACACTTCTTTCTCTCTCTTTCTCTACCCAGGAAGAAGTGTTAGCTGCAAGAAATTGACTCGCCAAGTGCAGGTCTCATTTCTTTTAGATTAAGCATAGCAGTTACATTATTATTATTATTATTATTATTATTATTATTATTATTATTATTATTATTATATAATTAATAATAATAGTAATAATAGTCATTTTCAGTATACTTCCCCCCCACCCCCCCCAACTCCGCTCTGTTAGACACAAACGCAAGCACAATTTTATTCTATCGCAAATATTGCTGACACTCTTTCTCCATGTCAGCGGAACGAAATTTGTCATGGAGAGACTTCAAAGTGTTGTGAAACGAGCGCTCATCTGAAACGGGTAGGCGATCAGCTCCAACAGGTCAAATATGTCTGAAGAAATTATGTTCAATTCCGACAATATGCCATTCATCTTGGGACACAGTTTCACAAGGATTTAATAAATGAGAGAGGGAGAAACTCTGTGTTTCAATGGCCTGGCAGCACAGGCTCTCTCTTTAGGATAGCGCCGAGGCTCTTGAGGCATTGGCCTCTCTCTCTCTCTCTCTCTCTCTCTCTCTCTCTCTCTCTCTCTCTCTCTCTACCCCCCCCTTCCCTCTCCCTCTATAATGTGAAAAGCCGACTTCCCAGGAAAGGACTGCCGGATATCTGAGCGCTGCTGATAAAACTCCTCGAACAACAGAGCTCGCTCCCGCAGTCTAAACATACAGACGAGAGCGCGCACACGGGAGTCACGACTTCAGATTGATCTTCAATGAGCTCAGGGAGTCGCGCTGACATACTCACAAATACTACGTTAAAAAAATAAAAAAAATAAAATAATAATAATAAAGAGCGCGAGAATGGATCACTTTTTTTATTGGACAAAAGGAATCCAAGTTTCCTCTTTCCATAATTTATTTTAATTAATTTGCCTATTAAAACGTAGTTACAATTATTTTAACCCACAAAAATGAGTCTTATCGAAAAAAACAAATAAAATAAAGTAAAAAACAAATAAATGATAATAATAAAAAAAGAGCGCGAGTATGGATCACATTTCTTCATTGGACAAAAGGAATCCAAGTTTCCTCTTTCCATAATTTATTTTAATTAATTTGCCTATTAAAATGTAGTTACAATTTGAAATCGAAAAAAAATAAATAAATAAATAAATAAATACATAATAAAACTATAAATAAAATGAAATGAATTAGAATATTCAAATAAATAATATTGGACGATACATTTATATATATATAACGCTTAGCGCTTTCGATTACGCACACGACAATCGTTAAACGATCAATAAATGAATTACGCGATTATCAGTCTCCGAATTACAAGTCGATTTAACCGACACAGTTATTGGCCATTGTCATTTCAGTTTGTCAGTGCAGCATTCTGCCATCAACCCAGCATTAATGCAGCATGAATTTCCTTTCCTTCTGCATCCATCTGAGAATATGTTTCTGATCTTTACAAATTCATTGCATATATTTTTCTTCTTTTCCCATGTATATTTAGTTTATTTAGCAGTTTTTACTTATGGTTACTGATTATGCTAGTAACTGCTTATAATGAATTATTCTAACTTATAATAATCAATGCATGTTCATTTAGAGTTTGCATTTTGAATAAAAGTTGGGGGTCTAATTAAACTGCCAGGTTGATATTTAAACATGGATCCATTCCATCATTTAATGGGAAGACTCCATCAGCTTTAATGGGCATTATATAAACCAGCGCTTTCATGTCCTCTGTAAATATTTGGGTTTGAGAGGGCATGTGCGCAAGTCACTATTTTTACCTGAGAGTTTAAGGCACCAGGGTTATGGAGATCTCTTTCCTCTGATATATTTCTGCATCACTGAAAAATCATTTGCAGACTCAGGAAAAGGAGGGAGGTAGCACATACCATAGGAATGCAATCATGATCTTGAAGTTATTGTATCATCTGTGTAATAACTGATTCTCTCTGTTGTGTTTCCATCAGTCTGCTGCCAGACGAGCAGGGACCTCATGTGCAAACTGTCAAACGACCACGACGACACTGTGGCGGAGAAATGCGAATGGCGATCCTGTCTGTAACGCCTGTGGCCTCTATTACAAATTACACAATGTAAGCTCCATTGCTGTCTTACACTTATCTAGTAAGATATTTTCTATCTTCTCTATGCATGATGGCAGCTTTCATGTCATGCCATTTCTTTTTCTTTCTTTCTTTCTTTCTTTCTTTCTTTCTTTCTTTCTTTCACAACATTGTGATTTTTTTTTCAATGTTGATGAACATTTGAGAAAGGAATCTACCATAAAGACTAATCGATCACATCAGCGGTTTTAATATTTGAAGTTTATTCTGATTGGGGGATGTTGCCAGGGCCTGTCTGATTGGCCCTTGACCCGCATGATTGACTAGTAGTATGAATTTTGCACCCTAGGGACAACTTAACCCATTTTGAAAGCCAGAGCCGTTTGTAAGCATTCCCCAATGGTCTCAAGCTGTTTGAGTAAATTACGTGCAGAGATTCGTCTTGTTCTTGCTCATATTATTATTTATTATCATTACTATTATGCTACTCCTTAAAAGCTAGTGCTGTTGAACTATCAAATTACACTTTGGTTGAATTCAGTTTCTATGTTAAACATATGCTGGGGAACATTTTCATTCAACCTAATCAGATCTGGTATCCTGTTTCATCACACTTGGAGGCCCCACGCTCCTGTTTCACTCCCCTACTAGTCACGCAATGCACATTTTGTTAAATCATTTTACCATGTTGGTTTAGGCTGTTTTGTAAGAACTCCCCCCAAAGCTTGACCTAGGTTATCAGAGAAACTAATAATAAATGTTATCACTCGAAATGACCAAGACTCTAGGTAATTGGATAATTAGTTTGTTTTGGTACATCCAATGTTCTGTTGAGGTCGGCCTACTTTGAATTTAATTCCAGATTTTGCACGCTAAATTAAGCTGAGCTCTCTCAAGGCTGCTCTTCACTAACTCTCATGTTTGCATTTTCACAACCACTCCCATCTCTCATACAGTGTACAGGGATTTGCCATCAAAACCGATATGTGATTGTATTTGTATGTCTGTCAGTCTGGGGTTAGACTAGTTTCCTTCTCAACTTTTTGACTTTGGCCCAAAAAAGCATAGTAGAACAATGTTTGTTTGAAAGTGTATTTCTAATAGTTAGCGATTGTAAGCATGTGTTTTCTGTGGTGGCCAATGGAAATGTTTTAAATTAGCAGTTTTGTTTTGCTCACATTTGCACTAGTGGGTGACCATTAAGGGTTTTTTGATAAACAATGTTGATGCCGATATCTAGAACACGGTAACTGATATATTCCCTATATATATATTTAAGGCTTTATTTTATTAACTTTTTATTGGTCAAAATAATCAAATATTGGTAGACAGTACACAAGTTATTAACGTCGAAGTTGTACATATAAGGTCAATCGGATAGTCTCACAAAAACAAATACAACAGTGCTTGCATATCAAGTCTTGAGTGTTTTAAGACATAAAGGGGGAGAGTGCAATTACGGGGTGATAGTGTCAGGGTTTGGCAGATAGTCGTGGCAGTGCCACAGCACTTGAGCTTGGCTGGCCAGAGTCTGGGGTTTCTCTCTTTGGCAAGCCTGGCATCGTCCATGCCTGGTGTCAGGGAATCGGAGGCTAAATCCAGCCTAGTCCTGATATGACCTGAAACACACACTCATGCATTCACATTCTCTCACACAAAGAAGCGGACAGATTTGCGATATTATGAAGCTCTGTTACATATCATCAGAACATCCTTGCATTCACTAAAGCGTTAAACCGTCTAACTATGAGTATGCAAAGTGACATCACATTTGTTTGACAAAATCCTAATCCCAGAAACCCCAATTTTAAGTGGGATCAGGTTCGAGCATGTCTGTTGGAAAGAAAAATCATAAATTAGATCGCTTTTGTTTCTCCAAGACAGTAAAATTCATCAAGACCAAGTGGACTTTACTACTAGTCTGTGATACATTTTTTAGATCTAAACAAATTGAATCAAGAGGGGAAATGCCTCCCCCTTAGACACAGCCATGATCTGAGATACGCTGTCTACATTAATATTATAGCTCTATACACTTACTCTATGTTAACATATGACTGTTTTGTGTCTATTTCTATTTCTTCAAAGACATTTTAGGAGAAACATCTTAGACAAAGTTGATACTTAAAGGAGAAATAACTTGAAATAACTTGAAACTCCATTAAATGTCTAAAGCTATGGAAGAGCAACCACTGAGCATGAACATTTTTTCATGATGTTCCTGTCTTATGTAAGTGCAACGATCACATGACCATTATTAACATTTGCCATCTCTCTCATCTTGTCTGTCGCAGATCAACCGACCACTCACCATGAAGAAGGAGGGCATCCAGACCCGTAACAGGAAGATGTCCAGCAAGTCCAAGAAGAGCAAAAAGTCCCATGACAGCATGGAGGATTTCTCCAAAAGCTTGATGGAAAAGAACAGTTCCTTCAGCCCAGCCGCCCTCTCACGTCACATGACCTCATTCCCTCCTTTCTCACACACCGGCCACATGTTGACCACACCCACCCCAATGCACCCCTCCTCCAGCTTGCCCTTCGCCCCACACCACCCATCCAGTATGGTCACAGCGATGGGCTAGAGCACTCTGCTACCTCCAACCACCCAATCTCCAGACGGTGGACATTTTAAAGCACCGTTACCTTGAAGCCTCTCATCTGCCACAATCCTCCGACCTTGAACCAGCTGGTGCTCTGTCTGAGCCCCCAAATTCCTTCCCCTTGGTATGGTCTGCTTAAAACCCTCTACCCCAAATCCTGACGGAGAGACAGTGAGAACGAAAGAGAAAAGACTATGACTTTCTTCATCGCCCTCCAATCGTGAAACCTTTCGCCAACCTTCATTTGTGTACAAATGCCATCTTTCCAGTGGACATCGCCAGCTCGAGCATCAAGGCAGAGACATTACGAGACTTTAAAACTATCCCCGTTCTTCTTCTCAACATCTCCTCTTCTTCATCCCTGTGAGACAGGACCTCCCTGAGCTGTGAATGATGACAGGAGAGGAACTCTGCATATATTTGTAAAAATTGTCTGAAATACATTTAATGAAGACTTTTTAAAGAGCAAATGGAGAGGAAATGCCCACGGGCAGCTAACTGATAAGAAGGGTACGACTCAAACCTGGAAAGATGCGGAGATGCAGCCACAATTTCTTCCAAGTTACGAGAAAAGTAGGGAAATAAGGGAGGAAAAGTAGAGGAAATGGTGTGTAATGCATTAAAACTTGTAGTCAAGTCTGTTTCGCAGATTACCAGCTACTCTTCTGGATGTGTTATAGGTCTTGGGCAATTGGTTTGTGTTAACACACTTACATAAAACACACACACACACACACACACACACACACACACACCTGAAAGACTTCTTTGGGCCCAGGTTATATGCATTGTGAAAAAAAGTTCCTGTATTTGTTATTTGTATGTATAATTCAGAGTACCAAAAATACGAAAGAAACAAAGATGTAGAATTATTTCTTTATGTAATGCAGACTGAATGGTTGTACAAATTTAATAATCATTAGTGTAAAAAGACTTGCTTTTTGTTGCGTATTTTTTTCCTCATTGAAAGAATAAACTAGTTTAATCTCTGTTGACATCACACAAGAATGTAATGGAGAGAGCTTTTGTATGCGTTCGTGTGCATGTGTGCACGTCCTGTATATGTGTGCGCATGAGAGTGAGTTTTTGTGGGTGTATGTCTCTGCATACGTGTGATATCTGACACATGGCCTTCTTAAGCCACAAGGACACCTCTAGATTTACCCATAATGCTTCTGTCTGCATACCAACAGGAAACCTAGAAATAAACAGACATCTTTTGAGGAACCAGACTCTAATGACAGCCTAACATGCTACCAAACACACTTTATAAATTTGACATTCCATTCAAACTGTTTTGCATGTTAGCTGCATCATAAATGCTTTTGAACATGTTAGGGCAGAAATAAAAGCAAGGAGGAATATAAATTTCAATAGCGGTCAGATACTTGGATAACATCATATGTTTAAAATAAAATCAACCTTCGATTTTGTAGACACAAAATTGGGTAAAGTCTGCATAAATATCCTGTACCAGCAGTGCTAGGGACATTACCAGCTCATGAAAACAGCGTAATATAATTACACTGGAGCACTTATCTATTGTTAGCACTACAATAACAAATTCAATTCATGATCCATCTCTGGAATGCAGTGATGTAAAACACATCAGTTTTGTTGATTTGACAAAAAAGTCATCCACTAACTGTAGCCTAAACTTATTGTCCATTTCTCTGCACGAGCACACTGCAAAAATCGTCAAAATCAGACCAGTCCAGTGGGGATACTTGATCTCCAAGTCAACCAATTAAACTGTGTAAGGCATGAGGCAATACAAAATAATGAAAATGGCAATGCAATCTATATTTGTATAATAAGAGGAATCACTTATGTTGGCCTCAAAAAGAGTTTAAGACAGCTTGTAAAAGAGCCAAGTGCGAAAATAAACACGGCTAACAGAAGCATAGTCTTATGGGTAGAATGGTTAAAAAGGGACCACAGCCAAAAATTCCCTCAGTCTGTAACTGCTAATGCACAGAAAATGTAAAGAAAATGCACTAATCACTGCAAAAAAGTGTCAACGCTTTTTGTGGTGTAACAAGTCCTAAGTTGGCATCTCAAGGGTAAGTTTGCAGTGCCCTGATGGGTTTGGCTTTTTACGTTTGCCATCTACTGTAGTTTGTCAAGGTCCTGTCAGAGTTTCAGTAATATTAAACTGTAGATTTCTATAAAACAAAAACCGAAAAAGTATTTATTTATTTATTTGCGATAATGCACTCAACATACTTATCTGACAACATAGTCTCCAAAACTTAACCTGTAAAATCAATAAGAACATTAGAAACGTTTTAAGTTCAAAACCAGTTACCACAAGTGCAGGAAATCTTTGCTGACTTTGATCAGTGGTTCATTATGGGTTTACTGGGTCATTGCTTGCTGTTCCATTGTAGCTAGCCATGGTCTTCACTCCATTAGTTTTTATGGGTCGTAAGAAAAGAGCTGCCCTAAGGACTTTTGTTTGATTATAAAGCGTTCACTTTGAGGAGGACCTTTTTACTTAAAGATTGTAAGTAATATGACCAATACATATGTTTAATAGTGCCCTCAGACTTGGTTGTTAAGATTTATCATGTTAAGCTAACTTCGCTTAGTTCAAAGAAACTTGCATTATATATTAATAGAACAACCATGGCTATTTCTTTTTACGTATTATTCAAATGACAGCATTCATCATGATTAGATTTCCAATCCTACAGCTAAATTGATTGAGAGAGAGAGAGAGAGAGAGAGAGAGAGAGAGAACATTAGTAATACAGAAATATGGCTTTGTTTCAAATTAGTATCATGCTAATACTTGAAAGTTGAAGATTACCAACCCACATTGTGTGATTATATTTTTATTACAAAGCGTTCACTTTGTGAAAGACCTTTTTACTTAAAGAACGTACGTAATATGACAAATAAATATGATTAATAGTGCCTCTCAGACTTGGTTGCTAAGATCTATCGTTTTAAGCTAACTTTGCTTAATTCAAAGAAACTTGCATCATTAATGAATAGATGAACCACGGGTAATTCGGTTTATATATTACTCACATAACAGCAAAAATGCTATATCATGGTTAGATTTTCAATCCTGAAGCTAAATCATGAAAAAGAACATTACTAAAATATGGGTTTGTTTTGAGTTAGCATCATGCTAATTTGATGGACAGTAGAACAGTTGGAGATTTTCACATTGTACAATTAGTTTGCATTATTTATAGAGTGTTTATATGAGTGCTGGACGCTTTTTGTTTTGTTTAGTTGCTGTTGTGACTTCCTACATTTGCATGCCATCGCTCTGTGCAGATGGAGCATTAGCCTGCTAAGAGACTTTCTCGATGAAGACAAAAAAGAGGAACTGTCTCTAGATCACAGTGTAGCCAAAGGTCCACACCTACACATATAGTAAAGAGCAAAGAAAGAAAAGGAAAGAAAATACAGAGAATACACCCCCACCACCAAATAACACCCACATTCACATGTGCTCACATATGCATGCCTGCCCCCATCAGTGCCCAAAAAAGTGAACTAAAAACTGATGTGTGTAATTTTTTCTATTAAAATGCTTTCTATCCCAGTTTAATATGCAGAGACAACTACAAGTAAGCCATGCATGGTTAATTTCGCACAAAATGTGTAAAAATGTCTCTGTGATGCTAACAAAACATTGCATTGCTTGTTTTAGCAACCCAACCGGACGCACATAGCAACGCTGACTCTTTGGTGATGCTTTACCTTTAAATTTTGATACATCATGATGGTGCCGCGGATGGCCGCCTCGGTGTGGAGCGCTTCTATTGTTTTGTTATTTTTGTTTGTTTGTCCTGTGTTTAGTAATCATTTTTCAGTCAGTTTTACCAGGGACTAACTGTTGAACATTCGACAGCATACACCAGTCAATCTTTTCCCGAATTTTTAATATTCAGACGTTTTGTTTGACATTTTAGTCGGAGGCGCGACTGTGTTGTTTAAATGCGCTAGGAGACGCAGGCGAGGGAGACGAGCAGGCACGCTGGTCAGGCTCTGTTGGCGCGGCTTTCGAACAACGCTGCCGAGCATTCATCTAGCGAATCTCCGCTCTCTCCCTAACAAAACGGATGAACTACATCTCCTCACCCGCACAAACAAGGACTTTTCAAACTCTGCTGCCTTGTGCTTCACAGAAACCTGGCTGAGTTAAGCCATTCCGGACAGCGCATTACATCTGCCGGGCTTTCAGCTGTTCAGAGCAGATCGTATCGCGGAGTTAACAGGGAAAACGAGAGGCGGTGGAACATGCTTTAATATCAATGAAAGTTGGTGTACAGATGTAACAACTTTCAAAGAAGATGTGCTGTCCTAATTTGGAAGCACTCTTTATTAACTGTAAGCCTTTCTACTTACAGCGGGAGTTTTCTTTGTTTATTCTGGTGAGTGTGTATATCGCGCCACACACGTGTTTGAATGCCACGCTGCAACAGCTGGCTGATCAAATCACAGACATGGAACAACAATACCCGGACTCAGTTATTATTATTCTTGGGGATTTTAACAGAGCAAACCTCACACGTGAACTGCCCAAATACAAACAGCACATTACATGCCCAACCAGAGACAGAAATATACTGGATCACTGCAACACAACAATAAAGGATGCATATTGCTCTGTTCCTAGAGCAGCTTTGGGACTATCTGATCACTGTCTGTTTCATCTTCTTCCAACCTACAGACAGAAATTAAAATCTGCTAAGCCTGTATTAAGGACTGTAAAGCTTGGACCAACGAAGCAGAGCTGGAACTAAAAGCCTGCCTTGACTGCACCGATTGGAGTGTTTTTGAGGCTGCAGACACGAATCTGGACGAGCTCACAGATACTGTTACATCATATATCAGTTTTTGTGAGGATATGTGCATTCCTACTAGGACTTATTTAACATTTAACAATGACAAACCATGGTTTACAGCGGCACTCAGGCAGCTTCGTCAGGCCAAAGAGGATGCTTACAGAGTTGGGGATAAAGTCTTGTACAATCAGGCCAGGAACACACTGAATAAGGGAATCAGAGTGGCTAAAAGAAGATACTCTGAGAAGCTGAAAAACAAGTTTTCAGCTAACGACCCTGCATCAGTGTGGAGTGGCATGATACAACTTACAAATTACAGGACTTGTGCCCCCAACCCTGTGGTGGACCAACAACTGGCTGACGACCTGAATGTGTTCTACTGTAGATTTGAAAGGCCCAATTTCACACCCCACACCCACTCTGACCTTCACTTCTCACAAACACCAACACCTCTTGCAACCCCCCCTCCTGCTACTCAACCTGCACTTAAGATCTGTGAAGATGATGTGAGCCACGTCTTTCGACAACAAAGGATAAGGAAAGCACAGGGCCCAGATGGCGTTTCACCTGCATGTCTTAGATCCTGTGCTAACCAGCTGGCCCTCATCTTCACACAGATCTTCAATAGATCACTGGAGCAGTGTGAAGTCCCATGCTGCTTCAAACATTCCACTATCATCCTCATCCCAAAGAAACCAAAAATCACAGGACTTAATGACTACAGACCTGTCACCCTGACGTCTGTGGTCATGAAATCATTTGAGATACTGGTGTTGGCCCACCCGAAGAACATCACTGGACCCTTTCTAGATCCCCTTCAATTTTCTTATCGAGCAAACAGGTCTGTGGATGATGCAGTCAACATGGGATTGCATCATATCCTGCAACATCTGGACAGACCAGGGACATATGCAAGGATCCTTTTTGTGGACTTCAGTTCAGCTTTCAACACCATCATCCCAGCTATACTCCAGAACAAATTACACCAACTCTCTGTTCCAATGTCTATCTGTCAGTGGATTACCAGCTTTCTGATGGACAGGCAGCAGCTTGTGAGACAGGGGAAACTCACTTCCAGCACCTGTACAATCAGCACTGGTGCCCCCCAGGGTTGTGTGCTCTCCCCACTACTCTTCTCCCTCTACACCAATGACTGCATCACCAAGGACCCCTCTGTCAAGCTCCTGAAGTTTGCAGATGACACCACTGTCATCGGCATCATCCGAGATGACGATGAGTCTGCATACAGAAGGGAGGTTAAACAGCTGGCTGTCTGGTGCAGTCAGAACAACCTTGAGTTGAACATGCTCAAAATGGTGGAGATGATTGTGGACTTTAGGAGGAACACCCCAACACTGACACTACCATCTCCTGGGCACTTCCATTTCACAGGACCTGAAGTGGGAGACCCACATTGACTCCATTGTGAAAAAGGCCCAGCAGAGGTTGTACTTCCTTCGCCGGCTAAGGAAATTCAACCTGCCACAGGCGCTGCTGATACAGTTCTACTCAGCAGTCATTGAGTCTGTCCTCTGCACTTCAATAACTGTCTGGTTTGGTTCAGCTACGAAATCAGACATCAGAAGACTACAAAGGACAGTTTGGACTGCTGAGAGGATTATTGGTTGCCCCCTGTCCCCCCTTCAAGAACTATACACTTCCAGAGTGAGGAAAAAGTCTGGAAAAATCACTCTGGACCCCCCCTTCAAGAAATATACACTTCCGGAGTGAGGAACCCCACTCACCCTGCCCACTACCTTTTTGAACTGTTGCCTTCTGGCCGACACTTCAGAGCTCTGAGCACCAGAACCGTCAGGCACAGGAACAGTTTTTTCCATCAGGTTATCCATCTCATGAACAGTTAAATTGACCCATTGAGCAATAACTATGTGCAATACACAGTTTAGTCTTTCTTATATTTATCCAACACATCCAACCTCTTCTGCCATTTAATTCCTGTGAAAAAAAAAACAAACAAAAAAAAAAAACATTTGCACTGTACATAACAGATTTGTATTTACACTGTACATAACAGATTGTATTTGATTTGTACTACCCATGTGTATGTGTGTATTTATGTATGTGTGTGTCTGTACGCATGTGTATAATTACTTTTATTTTTTATTTTTTATTATTATCTATGTCTTGCTGCTGTTTTTGTATTGTTTTTGTATTGTTGTACACTGGAAGCTCCTGTCACCAAGACAAATTCCTTGTATGTGTAAGCATACTTGGCAATAAAGCTCATTCTTATTCTGATTCTGAAATGATTTAGAGGATACACACTACATGCTAACTTCAGTGCTCACAACTCACAATCAATAAAATCTTGAGCAAAAGGGGTAAGTGCCACGGTTACTTTTGTTACCATAACATTTGAGTTCAAAAACACTCATAGGGCCTTGCGGGTTAGGTTCAGTTTTGCAATTATGAACGCCCTGGAATGTCCTGCTGCCCTTTTACTGCCCTTCACTGCTCATTACTGTTGTAATGGCGATAATGAGCGAGATAAAGAGAGTAATCGAGTGTTTGAGAGAGAGAGAAACAAAAATAGAGAACAAAAGAGGTTTAAGTGTTTTGAGAGTATGTGCCTGGGACAATGTGTATTTATATGCTGATGTCTGGTTCTGTTAGACTGTGTGTGTGACATCTGAGGCAACACTTTTTGTTGGTTAAATCATTATGTCTTATCAAAAATCATATAATCTCTCACTTTTGCTGGCTTCCGCTTTGACTACACAATCACACACAGCTGATCACTGCGTGTTTTGTGACTGTGACTGACTCCTTGCTAGGTCAAAATGCAATGCAGATGATCTCTAAAGTCTATGGACCTTTAGCTGACACAAACTTTATGGTGATTCTTTATAAATGTATAAATGTTGAGTGTCAATTGAATTACTATTGCAATAGCATAGCATTTTCTTATGCTGTTGAGTGTAAAAATTAGCTGTACAGTATACATCTTAAATAAATTTGCTAAAAAAGTGTGTCCAAACCAGAGGGTCTCATTCTCTTTGTGTTTTTTGCTTGCTTTTTGCTTGCTAGAAATCTATTTGGTTTCTTAAATGAAGCATAACATTGTCTTTGTGTTTGTTTTTGAGTTGCCACAGTATGCAATAGACTGGCATGTCTTAAGGTCAATATTAGTTAAAAAATGGCAAAAAAGAAACAGCTTTCTCTAGAAACTCACCAGTCAATCATTGTTTTGAGGAATGAAGGCTATACAATGCTTGAAATTGCCAAAAAACTAAAGATTTCATACAAAGGTGTACACTACAGTCTTCAAAGACAAAGGACAACTGGCTCTAACAAGGACAGAAAGAGATGTGGAAGG